>NW_027138239.1:1800000-1950589 GCF_035084215.1 Heptranchias perlo
GGAGAGTGAGAGAAACACTGCGCAGGAGAGAGAGAAAGACTGGGGGGAGAGAGAAAGAAATACTGGCGGAGAGAGAGAGAAAAACTGGGGAGAGAGAGAGAAACACTGGGGGGAGAGAGAGAGAAACAGTGGGTGGAGAGAGGGTGAAACAATGGGGGGAGAGAGAGAAACACTGGGGGGAGAGAGAGAGAAACACTGGGTGAGAGAGAGAGAAAAACAATGGGGGGAGAGAGAGAGAAAAACACCGGGGGGAGAGAGAGAGAGATAAACACTGGGGGGGGGGGGGGGAGAGACAGAAACACTGTGGGGAGAGTGAGAGATTCAATGGGAGGAGAGAGAGAAACACTGCGAGAGAGAGAGAGAGAAACACTGGTGGAGAGAGAGAAACACTGGACAAAGAGAGAGAGATGCACGGGGGTGGAGAGAGATGAACACTGGGGGGAGAGAGCTGAGTGAGAGAAACTCAGTGGGGAGAGAGAGAGAGAGAAACACTGGGGAGGAGAGAGACAAACACTGGGGGGGGGGAGAGTGAGATAAAAACACTGGGGGAGAGAGAGAAACACTGGGGGGAGAGAGAGAGAAACACTGCGGAGGAGAGAGAGAAACACTGGGGGGAGAGAGAGAGAAATACTGGGGGGAGAGAGAGAAACACTGGGTGGAGAGAGAGAGAGAAAAACGCTGGGGGGAGAGAGAGACAAACACTGGGGGGAGAGAGAGAGAAAAGCTGGTGGAGAGAGAGAGAGCGAGAAACATTGTGTGGAGAGAGAGAGAGAAACTCAGTCGGGAGAGAGATAGAGAAACATTGGGGAGGAGAGAGAGAAACACTGGGGGGAGAGAGAGAGAGAGAAACACGGGGGGAGAGCGAACAACACTTGGGGGAGAGAGAGAAACACTGGGGAGAAGGGCGAGAAACACTGGGGGGAGAGGGAGAGAAACACTGGTGGAGAGAGACAAACACTGGGGGGAGAGAGAGAGAAACACTGGGGGGAGAGAGAGAACCACTGGGGGAGAGAGATAGAGAAAAACACTGGGGGGAGAGATAGAGAGAGAAACACTGGGGGGAGAGAGAGAAAAGCACTGGGGGGAGAGAGAGAGAGAGAAACACTGGGTGAGAGTGATAGAGAAACACTGGGGGGAGAGAGAGAAACACTGAGGGGAGAGAAAGAATAACACTGGGGGGAGAGTGGGATAAACACTGGGGGGTGAGAGAGAGAAAACCTGGGGGGGGGGGAGAAAGAGAGATAGTTGGGGGAGAGAGAGAGAAACACTGCGGGGAGAGAAATAGAAACACTGGGTGAGAGAGAGAGAAACACTGGGGGAGAGAATGAGAGAGGGAAACAATGGGGGGAGGGAGAGAGAAAAACACCGGGGGGAGAGAGAGAGAGATAAACACTGGGGGGGGGGGGAGAGAGACAGAAACACTGTGGGGAGAGAGAGAAACACTGGGAGAGAGATAGAGTGAAACACTGGGGGGAGAGAGAGAGAGAGAAACACTGGGGGGAGAGAGAGAAAAGCACTGGGGGGTGAGAGAGAGAGAGAAACACTGGGTGAGAGTGATAGAGAAACACTGGGGGGAGAGAGAGAGCTGAGAGAGAGAAACGCAGTGGGGAGACAGAGAGAGAGAAACACTGGGGAGGAGAGAGAGAAACACTGGGGGGAGAGAGAGAGAGAGAAACACTGGGGGAGAGAGCGAAACACTGGGGGGAGAGTGAGAGAAACACTGCGCAGGAGAGAGAGAAAGACTGGGGGGAGAGAGAAAGAAATACTGGCGGAGAGAGAGAGAAAAACTGGGGAGAGAGAGAGAAACACTGGGGGGAGAGAGAGAGAAACAGTGGGTGGAGAGAGGGTGAAACAATGGGGGGAGAGAGAGAAACACTGGGGGGAGAGAGAGAGAAACACTGGGTGAGAGAGAGAGAAAAACAATGGGGGGAGAGAGAGAGAAAAACACCGGGGGGAGAGAGAGAGAGATAAACACTGGGGGGGGGGGGGAGAGACAGAAACACTGTGGGGAGAGTGAGAGATTCAATGGGAGGAGAGAGAGAAACACTGCGAGAGAGAGAGAGAGAAACACTGGTGGAGAGAGAGAAACACTGGACAAAGAGAGAGAGATGCACGGGGGTGGAGAGAGATGAACACTGGGGGGAGAGAGCTGAGTGAGAGAAACTCAGTGGGGAGAGAGAGAGAGAGAAACACTGGGTATGAGAGAGAGAAACTCTGGGGGGAAAGACACAGAGAGAAATACTGGGGGAGAGAGAGAAACACTGGGGGAGAGGGAGAGAAACACTGCGGAGGAGAGAGAGAAACATTGGGGGGAGAGAGAGAGAAATACTGGGGAGAGAGAGAGAAACACTGGGGGGAGAGAGGGAGAGAAAAACACTGGGGGGAGAGAGAGAGAAACACCGGGGGGAGAGAGAGGGAAGCACTGGTGGAGAGAGAGAGAAACACTGGGGGGTGAGAGAGAGAAACACTGGGGGAGAGAGAGAAACTCTTGGGGGAGAGAGAGAAACAATGGGGAGGAGGGCGAGAAACACTGGGGTGAGAGAGAGAGAAACACTTGTGGAGAGAGACAAACACTGGGGAGAGAGAGAGAGAGAGAGAGAGAGAGAGAAACATTGGGGGGAGAGAGAGAGCTGAGAGAGAGAAACTCAGTGGGGAGAGAGAGAGAGAGAAACACTGGGGAGGAGAGAGAGAAACACTGGGGGGGGGGAGTGAGATAAAAACACTGGGGGAGAGAGAGAAACACTGGGGGGAGAGAGAGAGAAACACTGCGGAGGAGAGAGAGAAACACTGGGGGGAGAGAGAGAGAAATACTGGGGGGAGAGAGAGAAACACTGGGTGGAGAGAGAGAGAGGAAAACGCTGGGGGGAGAGAGAGACAAACACTGGGGGGAGAGAGAGAGAAAAGCTGGTGGAGAGAGAGAGAGAGCGAGAAACATTGTGTGGAGAGAGAGAGAGAAACTCAGTCGGGAGAGAGATAGAGAAACATTGGGGAGGAGAGAGAGAAACACTGCGGGGAGAGAGAGAGAGAGAAACACGGGGGGAGAGAGAGAACCACTGGTGGAGAGAGATAGAGAAAAACACTGGGGGGAGAGACAGAGAGTGAAACACTGGGGGGAGAGAGAGAAAAGCACTGGGGGGAGAGAGAGAGAGAAAGACTGGGGGAGAGAGAGAAACACTGCGGGGAGGAGAGAGGGAAACACTGGGTGGAGAGAGAGAGAGAAACATTGGGGGAGAGAGACAGAGAAAGACTGGGGGGAGAGAGAGAGAAACACTGGTGGAGAGAGACAAACACTGGGGGGAGAGAGAGAGAAACACTGGGGGGAGAGAGAGAACTACTGGGGGAGAGAGATAGAGAAAAACAATGGGGGGAGAGACAGAGGAGAAACACTGGGGGGAGAGAGAAAAAAGCACTGGGGGGAGAGAGAGAGAGAGAAACACTGGGTGAGAGTGATAGAGAAACATTGGGGGGAGAGAGAGAAACACTGAGGGGAGAGAAAGAATAACACTGGGAGGAGAGTGGGATAAACACTGGGGGGTGAGAGAGAGAAAACCTGGGGGTAGAGAGTGAGAAACACTGGGGGGAGAGAGAGAGAGAAACAGTGGGTGGAGAGAGGGTGAAACAATGGTGGGAGACAGAGAAACACTGGGGGGAGAGAGAGAGAAACACTGGGGGGAGAGAGAGAGAAAAACTGGGGTGGGGGGAGAGAAAGAGAGACAGTGGGGGGAGAGAGAGAGAAACACTGGGGGAGAGAGAGAAACACTGGGGGGAGTGAGAGAGAAACACTGCGGAGGAGAGAGAGAAACATTGGGGGGAGAGAGAGAGAGAAATACTGGGGGGAGAGAGAGAAAAACTGGGGGGAGAGAGGGAGAGAAAAACACTGGGGGGAGCGAGAGAGAAACACTGGGGGGAGAGAGAGAGAAACACTGGTGGATAGAGAGAGAAACACTGGGGGTGAGAGGGAGAAACACTGGGGGAGAGAGAGAGAAAAACTGGGGAGAGAGAGAGAGAGCGAGAAACATTGTGGAGAGAGAGAGAGAGAGAAACTCAGTCGGGAGAGAGAGAGTGAAACACTGGGGAGGAGAGAGAGAAATACTGGGGGGAGAGAGAGAGAAACACTGCGGAGGAGAGAGAGAAACACTGGGGGGAGAGAGAGAGAAATACTGGGGGGAGAGAGAGAAACACTGGGGGGAGAGAGAGAGAGAAAAACACTGGGGGGAGAGAGAGAGAAACACTGGGGGGAGAGAGAGAGAAACGTTGGTGGAGAGAGAGAGAAACACTGGGGGGTGAGAGAGAGAAACACTGGGGGAGAGAGAGAAAAAAACTGGGGAGAGAGAGAGAGAGAGCGAGAAACATTGTGTGGAGAGAGAGAGAGAGAGAGAAACTCAGTCGGGAGAGAGATAGAGAAACATTGGGGAGGAGAGAGAGAAACACTGGTCTGAGAGAGAGAGAGAAACACGGGGGGAGAGCGAACAACACTTGGGGGAGAGAGAGAAACACTGGGGAGGAGGGCGAGAAACATTGTGGGGAGAGGGAGAGAAACACTGGTGGAGAGAGACAAACACTGGGGGGAGAGAGAGAGAAACACTGAGGGGAGAGAGAGAAACACTGGGGGAGAGAGATAGAGAAAAACACTGGGGGGAGAGAGAGAGAGAGAAACACTGGGGGAAGAGAGAGAAAAGCACTGGGGGGAGAGAGAGAGAGAAACACTGGGTGAGAATGATAGAGAAACACTCGGGAGGAGGGCGAGAAACACTGGGGGGAGAGAGAGAGAAACACTGGTGGAGAGAGACAAACATTGGGGGGAGAGAGAGAGAAACACTGGGGGGAGAGAGAGAAACACTGGGGGAGAGAGAGAGAGAGAAAAACACTGGGGGGAGAGAGAGAGAGAAACACTGGGTGAGAATGATAGAGAAACACTGGGGGGAGAGAGACAGCTGAGAGAGAGAAACGCAGTGGGGAGAGAGATAGAGAGAAACACTGGGGAGGAGAGAGAGAAACACTTGGGGGAGAGAGAGAGAGAGAGAGAAACACTGGTGGAGAGAGAGAAACACTGGGGGGAGAGTGAGAGAAACACTGCGCAGGAGAGAGAGAAACACTGGGGGGAGAGAGAGAGAAACACTGGGGGAGAGAGAAAAACTGGGGAGAGAGAGGGAGAGAGCGAGAAACATTGTGTGGAGAGAGAGAGAGTGAAACTCAGCCGGGAGAGAGATAGAGAAACACTGGGGAGGAGAGAGAGAAACACTGGTCTGAGAGAGAGAGAGAAACACTGGGGGAGAGCGAGAAACACTTGGGGGAGAGAGAGAAACACTGGGGAGGAGGGCGAGAAACACTGGCGGGAGAAAGAGAGAAACAATGAGGGGAGAGAGAGAAACACTGGGGGAGAGAGAGAGAGAGAAACACTGGGGGGAGGGAGAGAGAAAAGCACTGGGGGGAGAGAGAGAGAGAGAAACACTGGGTGAGAATGATAGAGAAACAGTGGGGAGGAGGGCGAGAAACACTGGGTGGAGAGAGAGAGAAACACTGGTGGAGAGACAAACACTGGGGGGAGAGAGAGAGAAACACTGGGGGGAGAGAGAGAGACACTGGGGGAGAGAGAGAGAGCGAAAAACACTGGGGGGAGAGAGAGAGAGAGAAACACTGGGTGAGAATGATAGAGAAACACTGGGGGGAGAGAGACAGCTGAGAGAGAGAAACGCAGTGGGGAGAGAGATAGAGAGAAACACTGGGGAGGAGAGAGAGAAACACTGGGGGGAGAGAGAGAAACACTGGGGGGAGAGAGAGAGAAAGAGAAACACTGGGGGAGAGAGAGAAACACTGGGGGGAGAGTGAGAGAAACACTGCGCAGGAGAGAGAAAAACACTGGGGGGAGAGAGAGAGAAACACTGGGAGAGAGAGAAAAACTGGGGAGAGAGAGAGAGAGCGAGAAACATTGTGTGGAGAGAGAGAGAGTGAAACTCAGCCGGGAGAGAGGTAGAGAAACACTGGGGAGGAGAGAGAGAAACACTGTTCTGAGAGAGAGAGAGAGAAACACTGGGGGAGAGCGAGAAACACTTGGGGGAGTGAGAGAAACACTGGGGAGGAGGGCGAGAAACACTGGGGTGAGAGAGAGAGAAACACTGGTGGAGAGACAAAAACACTGGGGGGATGAGAGAGAAAAACACTGGGGGGAGAGAGAGAAACACTGGGAGAGAGAGAGAGAGAAAAACACTGGTGGGAGAGAGAGAGAAACACTGGGGGAGAGAGAGTGAAAAACACTGGGGGGAGAGAGAGAAACTCTGGGGGGAAAGAGACAGAGAGAAACACTGGGGGAGAGAGAGAAACACTGGGGGGAGTGAGAGAGAAACACTGCGGAGGAGAGAGAGAAACATTGGGGGGAGAGAGAGAGAGAAATACTGGGGGGAGAGAGAGAAAAACTGGGGGGAGAGAGGGAGAGAAAAACACTGGGGGGAGCGAGAGAGAAACACTGGGGGGAGAGAGAGAGAAACACTGGTGGAGAGAGAGAGAAACACTGGGGGGTGAGAGGGAGAAACACTGGGGGAGAGAGAGAGAAAAACTGGGGAGAGAGAGAGAGAGAGCGAGAAACATTGTGTGGAGAGAGAGAGTGAAACTCAGTCGGGAGGGAGAGAGTGAAACACTGGGGGAGAGAGAGAAATACTGGGGGGAGAGAGAGAGAAACACTGCGGAGGAGAGAGAGAAACACTGGGGGGAGAGAGAGAGAAATACTGGGGGGAGAGAGAGAAACACTGGGGGGAGAGAGAGAGAGAAAAACACTGGGGGGAGAGAGAGAGAAACACTGGGGGGAGAGAGAGAGAAACATTGGTGGAGAGAGAGAGAAACACTGGGTGAGAGAGAGAGAAAAACAATGGGGGGAGAGAGATAGAAAAACACCGGGGGGAGAGAGAGAGAGATAAACACTGGGGGGGGGGGGGGAGAGACAGAAACACTGTGGGGAGAGTGAGAGATTCAATGGGAGGAGAGAGAGAAACACTGCGAGAGAGAGAGAGAGAAACACTGGTGGAGAGAGAGAAACACTGGACAAAGAGAGAGAGATGCACGGGGGTGGAGAGAGATGAACACTGGGGGGAGAGAGCTGAGTGAGAGAAACTCAGTGGGGAGAGAGAGAGAGAGAAACACTGGGTATGAGAGAGAGAAACTCTGGGGGGAAAGACACAGAGAGAAATACTGGGGGAGAGAGAGAAACACTGGGGGGAGAGAGAGAGAAACACTGCGGAGGAGAGAGAGAAACATTGGGGGGAGAGAGAGAGAAATACTGGGGAGAGAGAGAGAAACACTGGGGGGAGAGAGGGAGAGAAAAACACTGGGGGGAGAGAGAGAGAAACACCGGGGGGAGAGAGAGGGAAGCACTGGTGGAGAGAGAGAGAAACACTGGGGGGTGAGAGAGAGAAACACTGGGGGAGAGAGAGAAACTCTTGGGGGAGAGAGAGAAACAATGGGGAGGAGGGCGAGAAACACTGGGGTGAGAGAGAGAGAAACACTTGTGGAGAGAGACAAACACTGGGGAGAGAGAGAGAGAGAGAGAGAGAGAGAGAAACATTGGGGGGAGAGAGAGAGCTGAGAGAGAGAAACTCAGTGGGGAGAGAGAGAGAGAGAAACACTGGGGAGGAGAGAGAGAAACACTGGGGGGGGGGAGTGAGATAAAAACACTGGGGGAGAGAGAGAAACACTGGGGGGAGAGAGAGAGAAACACTGCGGAGGAGAGAGAGAAACACTGGGGGGAGAGAGAGAGAAATACTGGGGGGAGAGAGAGAAACACTGGGTGGAGAGAGAGAGAGGAAAACGCTGGGGGGAGAGAGAGACAAACACTGGGGGGAGAGAGAGAGAAAAGCTGGTGGAGAGAGAGAGAGAGCGAGAAACATTGTGTGGAGAGAGAGAGAGAAACTCAGTCGGGAGAGAGATAGAGAAACATTGGGGAGGAGAGAGAGAAACACTGCGGGGAGAGAGAGAGAGAGAAACACGGGGGGAGAGAGAGAACCACTGGTGGAGAGAGATAGAGAAAAACACTGGGGGGAGAGACAGAGAGTGAAACACTGGGGGGAGAGAGAGAAAAGCACTGGGGGGAGAGAGAGAGAGAAAGACTGGGGGAGAGAGAGAAACACTGCGGGGAGGAGAGAGGGAAACACTGGGTGGAGAGAGAGAGAGAAACATTGGGGGAGAGAGACAGAGAAAGACTGGGGGGAGAGAGAGAGAAACACTGGTGGAGAGAGACAAACACTGGGGGGAGAGAGAGAGAAACACTGGGGGGAGAGAGAGAACTACTGGGGGAGAGAGATAGAGAAAAACAATGGGGGGAGAGACAGAGGAGAAACACTGGGGGGAGAGAGAAAAAAGCACTGGGGGGAGAGAGAGAGAGAGAAACACTGGGTGAGAGTGATAGAGAAACATTGGGGGGAGAGAGAGAAACACTGAGGGGAGAGAAAGAATAACACTGGGAGGAGAGTGGGATAAACACTGGGGGGTGAGAGAGAGAAAACCTGGGGGTAGAGAGTGAGAAACACTGGGGGGAGAGAGAGAGAGAAACAGTGGGTGGAGAGAGGGTGAAACAATGGTGGGAGACAGAGAAACACTGGGGGGAGAGAGAGAGAAACACTGGGGGGAGAGAGAGAGAAAAACTGGGGGGGGGGGAGAGAAAGAGAGACAGTGGGGGGAGAGAGAGAGAAACACTGGGGGAGAGAGAGAAACACTGGGGGGAGTGAGAGAGAAACACTGCGGAGGAGAGAGAGAAACATTGGGGGGAGAGAGAGAGAGAAATACTGGGGGGAGAGAGAGAAAAACTGGGGGGAGAGAGGGAGAGAAAAACACTGGGGGGAGCGAGAGAGAAACACTGGGGGGAGAGAGAGAGAAACACTGGTGGATAGAGAGAGAAACACTGGGGGGTGAGAGGGAGAAACACTGGGGGAGAGAGAGAGAAAAACTGGGGAGAGAGAGAGAGAGCGAGAAACATTGTGGAGAGAGAGAGAGAGAGAAACTCAGTCGGGAGAGAGAGAGTGAAACACTGGGGAGGAGAGAGAGAAATACTGGGGGGAGAGAGAGAGAAACACTGCGGAGGAGAGAGAGAAACACTGGGGGGAGAGAGAGAGAAATACTGGGGGGAGAGAGAGAAACACTGGGGGGAGAGAGAGAGAGAAAAACACTGGGGGGAGAGAGAGAGAAACACTGGGGGGAGAGAGAGAGAAACGTTGGTGGAGAGAGAGAGAAACACTGGGGGGTGAGAGAGAGAAACACTGGGGGAGAGAGAGAAAAAAACTGGGGAGAGAGAGAGAGAGAGCGAGAAACATTGTGTGGAGAGAGAGAGAGAGAGAGAAACTCAGTCGGGAGAGAGATAGAGAAACATTGGGGAGGAGAGAGAGAAACACTGGTCTGAGAGAGAGAGAGAAACACGGGGGGAGAGCGAACAACACTTGGGGGAGAGAGAGAAACACTGGGGAGGAGGGCGAGAAACATTGTGGGGAGAGGGAGAGAAACACTGGTGGAGAGAGACAAACACTGGGGGGAGAGAGAGAGAAACACTGAGGGGAGAGAGAGAAACACTGGGGGAGAGAGATAGAGAAAAACACTGGGGGGAGAGAGAGAGAGAGAAACACTGGGGGAAGAGAGAGAAAAGCACTGGGGGGAGAGAGAGAGAGAAACACTGGGTGAGAATGATAGAGAAACACTCGGGAGGAGGGCGAGAAACACTGGGGGGAGAGAGAGAGAAACACTGGTGGAGAGAGACAAACATTGGGGGGAGAGAGAGAGAAACACTGGGGGGAGAGAGAGAAACACTGGGGGAGAGAGAGAGAGAGAAAAACACTGGGGGGAGAGAGAGAGAGAGAAACACTGGGTGAGAATGATAGAGAAACACTGGGGGGAGAGAGACAGCTGAGAGAGAGAAACGCAGTGGGGAGAGAGATAGAGAGAAACACTGGGGAGGAGAGAGAGAAACACTTGGGGGAGAGAGAGAGAGAGAGAGAAACACTGGTGGAGAGAGAGAAACACTGGGGGGAGAGTGAGAGAAACACTGCGCAGGAGAGAGAGAAACACTGGGGGGAGAGAGAGAGAAACACTGGGGGAGAGAGAAAAACTGGGGAGAGAGAGGGAGAGAGCGAGAAACATTGTGTGGAGAGAGAGAGAGTGAAACTCAGCCGGGAGAGAGATAGAGAAACACTGGGGAGGAGAGAGAGAAACACTGGTCTGAGAGAGAGAGAGAAACACTGGGGGAGAGCGAGAAACACTTGGGGGAGAGAGAGAAACACTGGGGAGGAGGGCGAGAAACACTGGCGGGAGAAAGAGAGAAACAATGAGGGGAGAGAGAGAAACACTGGGGGAGAGAGAGAGAGAGAAACACTGGGGGGAGGGAGAGAGAAAAGCACTGGGGGGAGAGAGAGAGAGAGAAACACTGGGTGAGAATGATAGAGAAACAGTGGGGAGGAGGGCGAGAAACACTGGGTGGAGAGAGAGAGAAACACTGGGGGGAGAGAGAGAGAAACACTGGGGGGAGAGAGAGAGACACTGGGGGAGAGAGAGAGAGAGAAAAACACTGGGGGGAGAGAGAGAGAGAGAAACACTGGGTGAGAATGATAGAGAAACACTGGGGGGAGAGAGACAGCTGAGAGAGAGAAACGCAGTGGGGAGAGAGATAGAGAGAAACACTGGGGAGGAGAGAGAGAAACACTGGGGGGAGAGAGAGAAACACTGGGGGGAGAGAGAGAGAAAGAGAAACACTGGGGGAGAGAGAGAAACACTGGGGGGAGAGTGAGAGAAACACTGCGCAGGAGAGAGAAAAACACTGGGGGGAGAGAGAGAGAAACACTGGGAGAGAGAGAAAAACTGGGGAGAGAGAGAGAGAGCGAGAAACATTGTGTGGAGAGAGAGAGAGTGAAACTCAGCCGGGAGAGAGGTAGAGAAACACTGGGGAGGAGAGAGAGAAACACTGTTCTGAGAGAGAGAGAGAGAAACACTGGGGGAGAGCGAGAAACACTTGGGGGAGTGAGAGAAACACTGGGGAGGAGGGCGAGAAACACTGGGGTGAGAGAGAGAGAAACACTGGTGGAGAGACAAAAACACTGGGGGGATGAGAGAGAAAAACACTGGGGGGAGAGAGAGAAACACTGGGAGAGAGAGAGAGAGAAAAACACTGGTGGGAGAGAGAGAGAAACACTGGGGGAGAGAGAGTGAAAAACACTGGGGGGAGAGAGAGAAACTCTGGGGGGAAAGAGACAGAGAGAAACACTGGGGGAGAGAGAGAAACACTGGGGGGAGTGAGAGAGAAACACTGCGGAGGAGAGAGAGAAACATTGGGGGGAGAGAGAGAGAGAAATACTGGGGGGAGAGAGAGAAAAACTGGGGGGAGAGAGGGAGAGAAAAACACTGGGGGGAGCGAGAGAGAAACACTGGGGGGAGAGAGAGAGAAACACTGGTGGAGAGAGAGAGAAACACTGGGGGGTGAGAGGGAGAAACACTGGGGGAGAGAGAGAGAAAAACTGGGGAGAGAGAGAGAGAGAGCGAGAAACATTGTGTGGAGAGAGAGAGTGAAACTCAGTCGGGAGGGAGAGAGTGAAACACTGGGGGAGAGAGAGAAATACTGGGGGGAGAGAGAGAGAAACACTGCGGAGGAGAGAGAGAAACACTGGGGGGAGAGAGAGAGAAATACTGGGGGGAGAGAGAGAAACACTGGGGGGAGAGAGAGAGAGAAAAACACTGGGGGGATAGAGAGAGAAACACTGGGGGGAGAGAGAGAGAAACATTGGTGGAGAGAGAGAGAAACACTGGGGGTGAGAGAGAGAAACACTGGGGGAGAGAGAGAGAAAAACTGGGGAGAGAGAGTGATAGAGCGAGAAACATTGTGTGGAGAGAGAGAGAGAAACTCAGTCGGGAGAGAGAGAGAGAAACACTGGGGAGGAGAGAGAGAAACACTGGTCTGAGAGAGAGAGAGGGAAACACTGGGGGAGTGCGAGAAACACTTGGGGGAGAGAGAGGAACACTGGGGAGGAGGGCGAGAAACACTGGGGTGAGAGATAGAGAAACACTTGTGGAGAGAGACAAACACTGGGGGAGAGAGAGAGAGAGAAACACTGGTGGGAGAGAGAGAGAGAGAAACACTGGGGGGAGAGAGAGAAAAACACTGGGGGGAGAGAGAGAGAGAGCTGAGAGAGAGAAACTCAGTGAGGAGAGAGAGAGAGAGAAACACTGGGGAGGAGAGAGAGAAACACTGCGGGGAGAGAGAGAGAAATACTGGGGGGAGAGAGAGAAACACTGGGGGGAGAGAGAGAGAGAAAAACGCTGGGGGGAGAGAGAGACAAACAATGGGGGGAGAGAGAGAGTAAAACTGGTGGAGAGAGAGAGAGCGAGAAACATTGTGTGGAGAGAGAGAGAGAGAGAGAAACTCAGTCGGGAGAGAGATAGAGAAACATTGGGGAGGAGAGAGAGAAACACTGGTCTGAGAGAGAGAGAGAAACACGGGGGGAGAGCGAACAACACTTGGGGGAGAGAGAGAAACATTGGGGAGGAGGGCGAGAAACATTGTGGGGAGAGGGAGAGAAACACTGGTGGAGAGAGACAAACACTGGGGGGAGAGAGAGAGAAACACTGAGGGGAGAGAGAGAAACACAGGGGGAGAGAGATAGAGAAAAACACTGGGGGGAGAGAGAGAGAGAGAAACACTGGGCGAAGAGAGAGAAAAGCACTGGGGGGAGAGAGAGAGAGAAACACTGGGTGAGAATGATAGAGAAACACTGGGGGGAGAGAGACAGCTGAGAGAGAGAAACGCAGTGGGGAGAGAGATAGAGAGAAACACTGGGGAGGAGAGAGAGAAACACTGGGGGTAGAGAGAGAAACACTGGGGGGAGAGAGAGAGAAAGAGAAACACTGGGGGAGAGAGAGAAACACTGGGGGGAGAGTGAGAGAAACACTGCGCAGGAGAGAGAGAAACACTGGGGGGAGAGAGAGAGAAACACTGGGGGAGAGAGAAAAACTGGGGAGAGAGAGAGAGAGCGAGAAACATTGTGTGGAGAGAGAGAGAGTGAAACTCAGCCGGGAGAGAGGTAGAGAAACACTGGGGAGGAGAGAGAGAAACACTGGTCTGAGAGAGAGAGAGAAACACTGGGGGAGAGCGAGAAGCACTTGGGGGAGAGAGAGAGAGAGCGAGAAACATTGTGTGGAGAGAGAGAGAGAGAAACTCAGTCGGGAGAGAGAGAGTGAAACACTGGGGAGGAGAGAGAGAAATACTGGGGGGAGAGAGAGAGAAACACTGCGGAGGAGAGAGAGAAACACTGGGGGGTGAGAGGGAGAAACACTGGGGGAGAGAGAGAGAAAAACTGGGGATAGAGAGAGAGAGAGCGAGAAACATTGTGTGGAGAGAGAGAGAGAGAAACTCAGTCGGGAGAGAGAGAGTGAAACACTGGGGAGGAGAGAGAGAAATACTGGGGGGAGAGACAGAGAAACACTGCGGAGGAGAGAGAGAAACACTGGGGGGAGAGAGAGAGAAATACTGGGGGGAGAGAGAGAAACACTGGGGGGAGAGAGAGAGAAAAACACTGGGGGGAGAGAGAGAGAAACACTGGGGGGAGAGAGAGAGAAACATTGGTGGAGAGAGAGAGAAACACTGGGGGTGAGAGAGAGAAACACTGGGGGAGAGAGAGAGAAAAACTGGGGAGAGAGAGAGATAGAGCGAGAAACATTGTGTGGAGAGAGAGAGAGAGAAACTCAGTCGGGAGAGAGAGAGAGAAACACTGGGGAGGAGAGAGCGAAACACTGGTCTGAGAGAGAGAGAGAGAAACACTGGGGGAGTGCGAGAAACACTTGGGGGAGAGAGAGGATCACTGGGGAGGAGGGCGAGAAACACTGGGGTGAGAGATAGAGAAACACTTGTGGAGAGAGACAAACACTGGGGGGAGAGAGAGAGAAACACTGGGGGGAGAGAGAGAAACACTGGGGGAGAGAGAGAGAGAGAAACACTGGTGGGAGAGAGAGAGAGAGAAACACTGGGGAGAGAGAGAGAGAAAAACAGTGGGGGGAGAGAGAGAGAGAGAAACAATGGGGGGTGGGAGAGAGAAAAACACTGGGGGGAGAGAGAGAGAGCTGAGAGAGAGAAACTCTGTGGGGAGAGAGAGAGAGAAACACTGGGGAGGAGAGAGAGAAACACTGCGGGGAGAGAGAGAGAAATACTGGGGGAGAGAGAGAAACACTGGGGGGAGAGAGAGAGAGAAAAGCGCTGGGGAGAGAGAGAGAAAAACTGGTGGAGTGAGAGAGAGAGAGCGAGAAACATTGTGTGGAGAGAGAGAGAGAGAGAGAAACTCAGTCGGGAGAGAGATAGAGAAACATTGGGGAGGAGAGAGAGAAACACTGGTCTGAGAGAGAGAGAGAAACACGGGGGGAGAGCGAACAACACTTGGGGGAGAGAGAGAAACACTGGGGAGGAGGGCGAGAAACATTGTGGGGAGAGGGAGAGAAACACTGGTGGAGAGAGACAAACACTGGGGGGAGAGAGAGAGAAACACTGAGGGGAGAGAGAGAAACACTGGGGGAGAGAGATAGAGAAAAACACTGGGGGGAGAGAGAGAGAGAGAGAAACACTGGGGGAAGAGAGAGAAACGCACTGGGGGGAGAGAGAGAGAGAAACACTGGGTGAGAATGACAGAGAAACACTCGGGAGGAGGGCGCGAAACACTGGGGGGAGAGAGAGAGAAACACTGGTGGAGAGAGACAAACACTGGGGGGAGAGAGAGAGAAACACTGGGGGGAGAGAGAGAAACACTGGTGGGAGAGAGAGAGAGAGAAACAATGGGGGGTGGGAGAGAGAAAAACACTGGG
This sequence comes from Heptranchias perlo, assembly GCF_035084215.1. Lineage (NCBI taxonomy): Eukaryota > Metazoa > Chordata > Chondrichthyes > Hexanchiformes > Hexanchidae > Heptranchias > Heptranchias perlo. The sequence continues at coordinate 1,814,809 of NW_027138239.1, forward strand.
GGGAGAGAGAGAGAGAGCTGAGAGAGAGAAACTCAGTGAGGAGAGAGAGAGAGAGAAACACTGGGGAGGAGAGAGAGAGAAATACTGGGGGGAGAGAGAGAAACACTGGGGGGAGAGAGAGAGAGAAAAACGCTGGGGGGAGAGAGAGACAAACAATGGGGGGAGAGAGAGAGTAAAACTGGTGGAGAGAGAGAGAGCGAGAAACATTGTGTGGAGAGAGAGAGAGAGAGAGAAACTCAGTCGGGAGAGAGATAGAGAAACATTGGGGAGGAGAGAGAGAAACACTGGTCTGAGAGAGAGAGAGAAACACGGGGGGAGAGCGAACAACACTTGGGGGAGAGAGAGAAACATTGGGGAGGAGGGCGAGAAACATTGTGGGGAGAGGGAGAGAAACACTGGTGGAGAGAGACAAACACTGGGGGGAGAGAGAGAGAAACACTGAGGGGAGAGAGAGAAACACTGGGGGGAGAGAGAGAGAAACACTGAGGGGAGAGAGAGAAACACAGGGGGAGAGAGATCGAGAAAAACACTGGGGGGAGAGAGAGAGAGAGAAACACTGGGCGAAGAGAGAGAAAAGCACTGGGGGGAGAGAGAGAGAGAAACACTGGGTGAGAATGATAGAGAAACACTGGGGGGAGAGAGACAGCTGAGAGAGAGAAACGCAGTGGGGAGAGAGATAGAGAGAAACACTGGGGAGGAGAGAGAGAAACACTGGGGGTAGAGAGAGAAACACTGGGGGGAGAGAGAGAGAAAGAGAAACACTGGGGGAGAGAGAGAAACACTGGGGGGAGAGTGAGAGAAACACTGCGCAGGAGAGAGAGAAACACTGGGGGGAGAGAGAGAGAAACACTGGGGGAGAGAGAAAAACTGGGGAGAGAGAGAGAGAGCGAGAAACATTGTGTGGAGAGAGAGAGAGTGAAACTCAGCCGGGAGAGAGGTAGAGAAACACTGGGGAGGAGAGAGAGAAACACTGGTCTGAGAGAGAGAGAGAAACACTGGGGGAGAGCGAGAAGCACTTGGGGGAGAGAGAGAGAGAGCGAGAAACATTGTGTGGAGAGAGAGAGAGAGAAACTCAGTCGGGAGAGAGAGAGTGAAACACTGGGGAGGAGAGAGAGAAATACTGGGGGGAGAGAGAGAGAAACACTGCGGAGGAGAGAGAGAAACACTGGGGGGTGAGAGGGAGAAACACTGGGGGAGAGAGAGAGAAAAACTGGGGATAGAGAGAGAGAGAGCGAGAAACATTGTGTGGAGAGAGAGAGAGAGAAACTCAGTCGGGAGAGAGAGAGTGAAACACTGGGGAGGAGAGAGAGAAATACTGGGGGGAGAGACAGAGAAACACTGCGGAGGAGAGAGAGAAACACTGGGGGGAGAGAGAGAGAAATACTGGGGGGAGAGAGAGAAACACTGGGGGGAGAGAGAGAGAAAAACACTGGGGGGAGAGAGAGAGAAACACTGGGGGGAGAGAGAGAGAAACATTGGTGGAGAGAGAGAGAAACACTGGGGGTGAGAGAGAGAAACACTGGGGGAGAGAGAGAGAAAAACTGGGGAGAGAGAGAGATAGAGCGAGAAACATTGTGTGGAGAGAGAGAGAGAGAAACTCAGTCGGGAGAGAGAGAGAGAAACACTGGGGAGGAGAGAGCGAAACACTGGTCTGAGAGAGAGAGAGAGAAACACTGGGGGAGTGCGAGAAACACTTGGGGGAGAGAGAGGATCACTGGGGAGGAGGGCGAGAAACACTGGGGTGAGAGATAGAGAAACACTTGTGGAGAGAGACAAACACTGGGGGGAGAGAGAGAGAAACACTGGGGGGAGAGAGAGAAACACTGGGGGAGAGAGAGAGAGAGAAACACTGGTGGGAGAGAGAGAGAGAGAAACACTGGGGAGAGAGAGAGAGAAAAACAGTGGGGGGAGAGAGAGAGAGAGAAACAATGGGGGGTGGGAGAGAGCAAAACACTGGGGGGAGAGAGAGAGAGCTGAGAGAGAGAAACTCTGTGGGGAGAGAGAGAGAGAAACACTGGGGAGGAGAGAGAGAAACACTGCGGGGAGAGAGAGAGAAATACTGGGGGGAGAGAGAGAAACACTGGGGGGAGAGAGAGAGAGAAAAGCGCTGGGGGGAGAGAGAGACAAACTGGTGGAGTGAGAGAGAGAGAGCGAGAAACATTGTGTGGAGAGAGAGAGAGAGAGAGAAACTCAGTCGGGAGAGAGATAGAGAAACATTGGGGAGGAGAGAGAGAAACACTGGTCTGAGAGAGAGAGAGAAACACGGGGGGAGAGCGAACAACACTTGGGGAGAGAGATAAACACTGGTCTGAGAGAGAGAGAGAGAAACACTGGGGGAGTGCGAGAAACACTTGGGGGAGAGAGAGGATCACTGGGGAGGAGGGCGAGAAACACTGGGGTGAGAGATAGAGAAACACTTGTGGAGAGAGACAAACACTGGGGGGAGAGAGAGAGAAACACTGGGGGGAGAGAGAGAAACACTGGGGGAGAGAGAGAGAGAGAAACACTGGTGGGAGAGAGAGAGAGAGAAACACTGGGGAGAGAGAGAGAGAAAAACAGTGGGGGGAGAGAGAGAGAGAGAAACAATGGGGGGTGGGAGAGAGAAAAACACTGGGGGGAGAGAGAGAGAGCTGAGAGAGAGAAACTCTGTGGGGAGAGAGAGAGAGAAACACTGGGGAGGAGAGAGAGAAACACTGCGGGGAGAGAGAGAGAAATACTGGGGGGAGAGAGAGAAACACTGGGGGGAGAGAGAGAGAGAAAAGCGCTGGGGAGAGAGAGAGAAAAACTGGTGGAGTGAGAGAGAGAGAGCGAGAAACATTGTGTGGAGAGAGAGAGAGAGAGAGAAACTCAGTCGGGAGAGAGATAGAGAAACATTGGGGAGGAGAGAGAGAAACACTGGTCTGAGAGAGAGAGAGAAACACGGGGGGAGAGCGAACAACACTTGGGGGAGAGAGAGAAACACTGGGGAGGAGGGCGAGAAACATTGTGGGGAGAGGGAGAGAAACACTGGTGGAGAGAGACAAACACTGGGGGGAGAGAGAGAGAAACACTGAGGGGAGAGAGAGAAACACTGGGGGAGAGAGATAGAGAAAAACACTGGGGGGAGAGAGAGAGAGAGAGAAACACTGGGGGAAGAGAGAGAAACGCACTGGGGGGAGAGAGAGAGAGAAACACTGGGTGAGAATGATAGAGAAACACTCGGGAGGAGGGCGAGAAACACTGGGGGGAGAGAGAGAGAAACACTGGTGGAGAGAGACAAACACTGGGGGGAGAGAGAGAGAAACACTGGGGGGAGAGAGAGAAACACTGGTGGGAGAGAGAGAGAGAGAAACAATGGGGGTGGGAGAGAGAAAAACACTGGGGGGAGAGAGAGAGAGAGCTGAGAGAGAGAAACTCAGTGAGGAGAGAGAGAGAGAGAAACACTGGGGAGGAGAGAGAGAAACACTGCGGGGAGAGAGAGAGAAATACTGGGGGGAGAGAGAGAAACACTGGGGGGAGAGAGAGAGAGAAAAACGCTGGGGGGAGAGAGAGACAAACACTGGGGGGAGAGAGAGAGTAAAACTGGTGGAGAGAGAGAGAGAGAGCGAGAAACATTGTGTGGAGAGAGAGAGAGAGAGAGAAACTCAGTCGGGAGAGAGATAGAGAAACATTGGGGAGGAGAGAGAGAAACACTGGTCTGAGAGAGAGAGAGAAACACGGGGGGAGAGCGAACAACACTTGGGGGAGAGAGAGAAACATTGGGGAGGAGGGCGAGAAACATTGTGGGGAGAGGGAGAGAAACACTGGTGGAGAGAGACAAACACTGGGGGGAGAGAGAGAGAAACACTGAGGGGAGAGAGAGAAACACAGGGGGAGAGAGATAGAGAAAAACACTGGGGGGAGAGAGAGAGAGAGAAACACTGGGGGAAGAGAGAGAAAAGCACTGGGGGGAGAGAGAGAGAGAAACACTGGGTGAGAATGATAGAGAAACACTGGGGGGAGAGAGACAGCTGAGAGAGAGAAACGCAGTGGGGAGAGAGATAGAGAGAAACACTGGGGAGGAGAGAGAGAAACACTGGGGGGAGAGAGAGAAACACTGGGGGGAGAGAGAGAGAAAGAGAAACACTGGGGGAGAGAGAGAAACACTGGGGGGAGAGTGAGAGAAATACTGCGCAGGAGAGAGAGAAACACTGGGGGGAGAGAGAGAGAAACACTGGGGGAGAGAGAAAAACTGGGGAGAGAGAGAGAGAGCGAGAAACATTGTGTGGAGAGAGAGAGAGTGAAACTCAGCCGGGAGAGAGGTAGAGAAACACTGGGGAGGAGAGAGAGAAACACTGGTCTGAGAGAGAGAGAGAAACACTGGGGGAGAGCGAGAAGCACTTGGGGGAGAGAGAGAGAGAGCGAGAAACATTGTGTGGAGAGAGAGAGAGAGAAACTCAGTCGGGAGAGAGAGAGTGAAACACTGGGGAGGAGAGAGAGAAATACTGGGGGGAGAGAGAGAGAAACACTGCGGAGGAGAGAGAGAAACACTGGGGGGTGAGAGGGAGAAACACTGGGGGAGAGAGAGAGAAAAACTGGGGTAGAGAGAGAGAGAGCGAGAAACATTGTGTGGAGAGAGAGAGAGAGAAACTCAGACGGGAGAGAGAGAGTGAAACACTGGGGAGGAGAGAGAGAAATACTGGGGGGAGAGACAGAGAAACACTGCGGAGGAGAGAGAGAAACACTGGGGGGAGAGAGAGAGAAATACTGGGGGGAGAGAGAGAAACACTGGGGGGAGAGAGAGAGAGAAAAACACTGGGGGGAGAGAGAGAGAAACACTGGGGGGAGAGAGAGAGAAACATTGGTGGAGAGAGAGAGAAACACTGGGGGTGAGAGAGAGAAACACTGGGGGAGAGAGAGAGAAAAACTGGGGAGAGAGAGAGATAGAGCGAGAAACATTGTGTGGAGAGAGAGAGAGAGAAACTCAGTCGGGAGAGAGAGAGAGAAACACTGGGGAGGAGAGAGAGAAACACTGGTCTGAGAGAGAGAGAGAGAAACACTGGGGGAGTGCGAGAAACACTTGGGGGAGAGAGAGGATCACTGGGGAGGAGGGCGAGAAACACTGGGGTGAGAGATAGAGAAACACTTGTGGAGAGAGACAAACACTGGGGGGAGAGAGAGAGAAACACTGGGGGGAGAGAGAGAAACACTGGGGGAGAGAGAGAGAGAGAAACACTGGTGGGAGAGAGAGAGAGAGAAACACTGGGGAGAGAGAGAGAGAAAAACAGTGGGGGGAGAGAGAGAGAGAGAAACAATGGGGGGTGGGAGAGAGAAAAACACTGGGGGGAGAGAGAGAGAGCTGAGAGAGAGAAACTCTGTGGGGAGAGAGAGAGAGAAACACTGGGGAGGAGAGAGAGAAACACTGCGGGGAGAGAGAGAGAAATACTGGGGGGAGAGAGAGAAACACTGGGGGGAGAGAGAGAGAGAAAAGCGCTGGGGGGAGAGAGAGACAAACACTGGGGGGAGAGAGAGAGAAAAACTGGTGGAGTGAGAGAGAGAGAGCGAGAAACATTGTGTGGAGAGAGAGAGAGAGAGAAACTCAGTCGGGAGAGAGATAGAGAAACATTGGGGAGGAGAGAGAGAAACACTGGTCTGAGAGAGAGAGAGAAACACGGGGGAGAGCGAACAACACTTGGGGGAGAGAGAGAAACACTGGGGAGGAGGGCGAGAAACATTGTGGGGGGAGGGAGAGAAACACTGGTGGAGAGAGACAAACACTGGGGGGAGAGAGAGAGAAACACTGAGGGGAGAGAGAGAAACACTGGGGGAGAGAGATAGAGAAAAACACTGGGGGGAGAGAGAGAGAGAGAAACACTGGGGGAAGAGAGAGAAAAGCACTGGGGGGAGAGAGAGAGAGAAACACTGGGTGAGAATGATAGAGAAACACTCGGGAGGAGGGCGCGAAACACTGGGGGGAGAGAGAGAGAAACACTGGTGGAGAGAGACAAACACTGGGGGGAGAGAGAGAGAAACACTGTGGGGACAGAGAGAAACACTGGGGGAGAGAGAGAGAGAGAGAAACACTGGGTGAGAATGATAGAGAAACACTGGGGGGAGAGAGACAGCTGAGAGAGAGAAACGCAGTGGGGAGAGAGATGGAGAGAAACACTGGGGAGGAGAGAGAGAAACACTTGGGGGAGAGAGAGAGAGAGAGAGAAACACTGGTGGAGAGAGAGAAACACTGGGGGGAGAGTGAGAGAAACACTGCGCAGGAGAGAGAGAAAAACACTGCGCAGGAGAGAGAGAAACACTGGGGGGAGAGAGAGAGAAACACTGGGGGAGAGAGAAAAACTGGGGAGAGAGAGGGAGAGAGCGAGAAACATTGTGTGGAGAGAGAGAGAGAGAAACTCAGTCGGGAGAGAGAAAGAGAAACAATGGGGAGGAGAGAGAGAAACACTGGTCTGAGAGAGAGAGAGAAACACTGGGGGAGAGCGGGAAACAATGGGGGGTGAGAGAGAAACACTGGGGAGGAGAGAGAGAAACACATCGGGGGAGAGAGAGAGAAACACTGTTGGAGAGAGACAAACGCTGGGGGGAGAGAGAGACAAACACTGGGGGGAGAGAGAGAGAAAAACTGGTGGAGAGAGAGAGAGAGAGCTAGAAACATTGTGTGGAGAGAGAGAGAGAGAAACTCAGTCGGGAGAGAGATAGAGAAACATTGGGGAGGAGAGAGAGAAACACTGGTCTGAGAGAGAGAGAGAAACACGGGGGGAGAGCGAACAACACTTGGGGGAGAGAGAGAAACACTGGGGAGGAGGGCGAGAAACATTGTGGGGAGAGGGAGAGAAACACTGGGGGGAGAGAGAGAGAAACACTGAGGGGAGAGAGAGAAACACTGGGGAGAGAGATAGAGAAAAACACTGGGGGGAGAGAGAGAGAGAGAAACACTGGGGGAAGAGAGAGAAAAGCACTGGGGGAGAGAGAGAGAGAAACACTGGGTGAGAATGATAGAGAAACACTCGGGAGGAGGGCGAGAAACACTGGGGGGAGAGAGAGAGAAACACTGGTGGAGAGAGACAAACACTGGGGGGAGAGAGAGAGAAACACTGGGGGGAGAGAGAGAAACACTGGGGGAGAGAGAGAGAGAAACACTGGGTGAGAATGATAGAGAAACACTGGGGGGAGAGAGACAGCTGAGAGAGAGAAACGCAGTGGGGAGAGAGATAGAGAGAAACACTGGGGAGGAGAGAGAGAAACACTTGGGGGAGAGAGAGAGAGAGAGAAACACTGGTGGAGAGAGAGAAACACTGGGGGGAGAGTGAGAGAAACACTGCGCAGGAGAGAGAGAAAAACACTGCGCAGGAGAGAGAGAAACACTGGGGGGAGAGAGAGAGAAACACTGGGGGAGAGAGAAAAACTGGGGAGAGAGAGGGAGAGAGCGAGAAACATTGTGTGGAGAGAGAGAGAGAGTGAAACTAAGCCGGGAGAGAGATAGAAAAACACTGGGGAGGAGAGAGAGAAACACTGGTCTGAGAGAGAGAGAGAAACACTGGGGGAGAGCGAGAAACACTTGGGGGAGAGAGAGAAACACTGGGGAGGAGGGCGAGAAACACTGGCGGGGGAGAGAGAGAAACACTGAGGGTAGAGAGAGAAACACTGGGGGAGAGAGATAGAGAAATACACTGGGGGAGAGATAGAGAGAGAAAGACTGGGGGGAGGGAGAGAGACAAGCACTGGGGGGAGAGAGAGAGAGAGAAACACTGGGTGAGAATGATAGAGAAACACTGGGGAGGAGGGCGAGAAACACTGGGGGGAGAGAGAGAGAAACACTGGTGGAGAGAGACAAACACTGGGGGGGGAGAGAGAGAAACACTGGGGGGAGAGAGAGAAACACTTGGGGGAGAGAGAGAAACACTGGGGAGGAGGGCGAGAAACACTGGCGGGAGAGAGAGAGAAACACTGAGGGGAGAGAGAGAAACACTGGGGGAGAGAGATAGAGAAAAACACTGGGGGGAGAGATAGAGAGAGAAACACTGGGTGGAGGGAGAGAGAAAAGCACTGGGGGGAGAGAGAGAGAGAGAAACACTGGGTGAGAATGATAGAGAAACACTGGGGAGGAGGGCGAGAAACACTGGGGGGAGAGAGAGAGAAACACTGGTGGAGAGAGACAAACATTGGGGGGAGAGAGAGAGAAACACTGGGGGGAGAGAGAGAAACACTGGGGGAGAGAGAGAGAGAGAAAAACACTGGGGGGAGAGAGAGAGAGAGAAACACTGGGTGAGAATGATAGAGAAACACTGGGGGGAGAGAGACAGCTGAGAGAGAGAAACGCAGTGGGGAGAGAGATAGAGAGAAACACTGGGGAGGAGAGAGAGAAACACTGGGGGGAGAGAGAGAAACACTGGGGGGAGAGAGAGAGAAAGAGAAACACTGGGGGAGAGAGAGAAACACTGGGGGGAGAGAGAGAGAAACACTGGGGGAGAGAGAAAAACTGGGGAGAGAGAGAGAGAGCGAGAAACATTGTGTGGAGAGAGAGAGAGTAAAACTCAGCCGGGAGTGAGAGAGAGAAACACTGGGGAGGAGAGAGAGAAACACTGGTCTGAGAGAGAGACAGAAACACTGGGGGAGAGCGAGAAACACTTGGGGGAGAGAGAGAAACACTGGGAAGGAGGGCGAGAAACACTGGGATGAGAGAGAGAGAAACACTGGTGGAGAGAGACAAACACTGGGGGGAGAGAGAGAGAAACACTGGGGGGAGAGAGAGAAACACTGGGAGAGAGAGAGAGAGAAAAACACTGGTGGGAGAGAGAGAGAGAAACACTGGGGGGAGAGAGAGAGAAAAACACTGGGGGGAGAGAGAGAGAGAAACACTGGGGGAGAGTGATAGCGAAACCCTGGGGGGAGAGAGAGAGCTGAGAGAGAGAAACTCAGTGGGGAGAGAGAGAGAGAGAAACACTGGGGAGGAGAGAGAGAAACACTGGGGGAGAGAGAGAGAGAAACATTGGGGGAGAGAGGGAAAAACACTGGGGGGAGAGAGAGAGAGAGAAACACTGGGTGAGAATGATAGAGAAACACTGGGGGGAGAGAGACAGCTGAGAGAGAGAAACGCAGTGGGGAGAGAGATAGAGAGAAACACTGGGGAGGAGAGAGAGAAACACTGGGGGGAGAGAGAGAAACACTGGGGGGAGAGAGAGAGAAAGAGAAACACTGGGGGAGAGAGAGAAACACTGGGGGAGAGAGAGAGAAACACTGGGGGAGAGAGAAAAACTGGGGAGAGAGAGAGAGAGCGAGAAACATTGTGTGGAGAGAGAGAGAGTGAAACTCAGCCGGGAGTGAGAGAGAGAAACACTGGGGAGGAGAGAGAGAAACACTGGTCTGAGAGAGAGACAGAAACACTGGGGGAGAGCGAGAAACATTTGGGGGAGAGAGAGAAACACTGGGGAGGAGGGCGAGAAACACTGGGATGAGAGAGAGAGAAACACTGGTGGAGAGAGACAAACACTGGGGGGAGAGAGAGAGAAACACTGGGGGGAGAGAGAGAAACACTGGGAGAGAGAGAGAGAGAAAAACACTGGTGGGAGAGAGAGAGAGAAACACTGGGGGGAGAGAGAGAGAAAAACACTGGGGGGAGAGAGAGAGAGAAACACTGGGGGAGAGTGATAGCGAAACCCTGGGGGGAGAGAGAGAGCTGAGAGAGAGAAACTCAGTGGGGAGAGAGAGAGAGAGAAACACTGGGGAGGAGAGAGAGAAACACTGGGGGAGAGAGAGAGAGAAACATTGGGGGAGAGAGGGAAAAACACTGGGGGGAGAGAGAGAGAGAGAAACACTGGGTGAGAGTGATAGAGAAACACTGGGGGGAGAGAGAGAGCTGAGAGAGAGAAACGCAGTGGGGAGAGAGAGAGAGAGAAACACTGGGGGAGAGTGAGAGAAACACTGCGCAGGAGAGAGAGAAGCACTGGGGGAGAGCGAGAGAAACACTGGGGGAGAGAGAGAGAAAAACTGGGGTGAGAGCGAGAAACATTGTGTGGAGAGAGAGAGAGAGAAACTCAGCCGGAGAGAGAGGGAGAAACACTGGGGAGGAGGGCGAGAAACACTAGGGGGAGAGAGAGAGAAACACTGGTGGAGAGAGACAGACACTGAGGGGAGAGAGAGAGAAACACTGGCGGGAGAGAGAGAAACACTGCGGGAGAGAGAGAGAAAAACACTGGGGGGAGAGAGAGAGAAACACTGGGGGGACAGAGAGAGAAAAACATTGGGGGAAGAGAGAGAGAGAGAAACACTGGGGGAGAGAGAGAAACACTGGGGGGAGAGTGAGAGAAACACTGCGCAGGAGAGAGAGAAACACTGCGGGAGAGAGAGAAAAACTGGGGAGAGAGTGAGAGAGCGAGAAACATTGTGTGGAGAGAGAGAGAGTGAAACTCAGCCGGGAGAGAGAGAGAGAGAAACACTGGGGAGGAGAGAGAGAAACACTGGTCTGAGAGAGAGAGAGAAACACTGGGGGAGAGCGAGAAACACTTGGGGGAGAGAGAGAAACACTGGGGAGGAGGGCGAGAAACACTGGGGTGAGAGTGAGAGAAACACTGGTGGAGAGAGACAAATACTGGGGGGAGAGAGAGAGAAACACTGGGGGGAGAGAGAGAAACGCTGGGGGAGAGAGAGAGAGAAAAACGCTGGTGGGAGAGAGAGAGATAGAAACACTGGGGGGAGAGAGAGAGAAAAACACTGGGGGGAGAGAGAGAGAGAGAAACACTGGGGGAGAGAGACAGCTGAGAGAGAGAAACGCAGTGGGGAGAGAGATAGAGAGTAACACTGGGGAGGAGAGAGAGAAACACTGGGGGGAGAGATAGAGAAACACTGGGGGAGAGAGAGAGAGAAATACTGGGTAGAGAGTGAGAGAGCGAGAAACATTGTGTGGAGAGAGAGAGAGTGAAACTCAGCCGGGAGAGAGAGAGAGAAACACTGGGGAGGAGAGAGAGAAACACTGGTCTGAGAGAGAGAGAGAAACACTGGGGGAGAGCGAGAAACACTTGGGGGAGAGAGAGAAACAGTGGGGAGGAGGGCGAGAAACACTGGGGTGAGAGTGAGAGAAACACTGGTGGAGAGAGACAAACACTGGGGGGAGAGAGAGAGAAACACTGGGGGGAGAGAGAGAAACACTGTGGGAGAGAGAGAGAGAAAAACACTGGTGGGAGAGAGAGAGAGAGAGAGAAACATTGGGGGGAGAGAGAGAGAAAAACACTGGGGGGAGAGAGAGGGAGAGAGAAACACTGGGGGAGAGTGATAGAGAAACAATGGGGGGAGAGAGAGAGAGAGAAACACTGGGGGCAGAGAGAGAGAGAGAAACACTGGGGGAGAGAGAGAAACAGTGGGGGGAGAGAGAGAGAAACACTGGGGGAGAGAGAGAGAGAAAAACACTGAGGGGAGAGAGACAGCTGAGAGAGAGAAACTCAGTGCGGAGAGAGATAGAGAGAAACACTGGGGAGGAGAGAGAGAAACACTGGGGGGAGAGAGAGAGAGAGAGAAACACTGGGGGAGAGAGAGAAACACTGGGGGGAGAGTGAGAGAAACACTGCGCAGGAGAGAGAGAAACACTGGGGGGAGATAGAGAGAAACACTGGGGGAGAGAGAGAGAAAAACTGGGGAGAGAGAGAGAGCGAGAAACATTGTGTGAAGAGAGAGAGAGTGAAACTCAGCCGGGAGAGAGAGAGAGAAACACTGGGGTGGAGAGAGAGAAACATTGGTCTGAGAGAGAGAGAGAAACACTGGGGGAGAGCGAGAAACACTTGGGGGAGAGAGAGAAACACTGGGGAGGAGGGCGAGAAACACTGGGGTGAGAGAGAGAGAAACACTGGTGGAGAGAGACAAACACTGGGGGAGAGAGAAACACTGGGGTTGAGAGAGAGAGAACAACACTGGAGAGAGAGAGAGAAACACTGGGGGAGAGTGATCGAGAAACACTGTGGGGAGAGAGAGAGGTGAGAGAGAGAAACTCAGTGGGGAGAGAGAGAGAGAAACACTGGGGAGGAGAGAGAGAAACACTGGGGGAGAGAGAGAGAAATACTGGGGGAGAGAGAGAAAAACACTGGGGGGAGAGAGAGAGAGAGAAACACTGGGTGAGAGTGATAGAGAAAAACTGGGGGGAGAGAGAGAGCTGAGAGAGAGAAACGCAGTGGGGAGAGAGAGAGAGCAAAAAGACTGGGGAGGAGAGAGAGAAACACTGGGGGGAGAGAGAGAGAGAAACACTGGGGGAGAGAGAGAAACACTGGGGGAGAGTGAGAGAAACACTGCGCAGGAGAGAGAGAAACACTGGGGGGAGAGAGAGAGAAACACTGGGGGAGAGAGAGAGAAAAACTGGGGAGAGAGAGAGAGAAAGCGAGAAACATTGGGTGGAGAGAGAGAAACTCAGCCAGGAGAGAGAGGGAGAAACACTGGGGAGGATAGAGAGAAATACTGGTCTGAGAGAGAAAGAGAAACACTGGGGAGGAGGGCGAGAAACACTGGGGTGAGAGTGAGAGAAAAACTGGGGGGAGAGAGAGAAACACTGGGGGAGAGAGAGAGAGAAAAACACTGGTGGGAGAGAGAGAGAGAGAAACACTGCGGGGAGAGAGAGAGAAAAACACTGGGAGGAGAGAGTGAGAGAGAAACACTGGGGGAGAGTGATAGAGAAACACTGGGGGGAGAGAGAGAGCTGAGAGAGAGAAACTCAGTGGGGAGAGAGAGAGAGAGAAATACTGGGGGGAGAGAGAGAGAGAGAAACACTGGGGGAGAGAGAGAAACACTGGGGGGAGAGAGAGAGAAACACTGGGGGAAAGAGAGAGAGAAAAACACTGGGGGGAGAGAGAGAGAGAGAAACATTGGGTGAGAATCATAGAGAAACACTGGGGGGAGAGAGACAGCTGAGAGAGAGAAACGCAGTGCGGAGAGAGATAGAGAGAAACACTGGGGAGTAGTGAGAGAAACACTGTGGGGAGAGAGAGAGAAACACTGGGGGAGAGAGAGAAACACTGGGGGGAGAGTGAGAGAAACACTGCGCAGGAGAGAGAGAAACACTGGGGGGAGAGAGAGAGAAACACTGGGGGAGAGTGATAGAGAAAAAATGGGGAGAGAGAGAGAGAAACACTGGGGGAGAGTGATAGAGAAACACTGTGGGGAGAGAGAGAGGTGAGAGTGAGAAACTCAGTGGGGAGAGAGAGAGAGAGAGAGAAACACTGGGGAGGAGAGAGAGAAACACTGGGGGAGAGAGAGAGAGAGAAACACTGGGGGAGAGAGAGAAAAACACTGGGGGGAGAGAGAGAGAAACACTGGGTGAGAGTCATTGAGAAACACTGGGGGGAGAGGGAGAGCTGAGAGAGAGAAACGCAGTGGGGAGAGAGAGAGAGAGAAAAACACTGGGGAGGAGATAGAGAAACACTGGGGGGAGAGAGAGAGAGAAACACTGGGGGAGAGAGAGAAACACTGGGGGAGAGTGAGAGAAACACTGCGCAGGAGAGAGAGAAACACTGGGGGGAGAGAGAGAGAAACACTGGGGGAGAGAGAGAGAAAAACTGGGGAGAGAGAGAGAGAAAGCGAGAAACATTGTGTGGAGAGAGAGAGAGAGAAACTCAGCCAGGAGAGAGAGGGAGAAACACTGGGGAGGAGAGAGAGAAACACTGGTCTGAGAGAGAAAGAGAAACACTGGGGGAGAGCGAGAAACACTTGGGGGCGAGAGAGAAACACTGGGGAGGAGGGCGAGAAACACTGGGGTGAGAGTGAGAGAAACACTGGTGGAGAGAGACAAACACTGGGGGGAGAGAGAGAGAAACACTGGGGGGAGAGAGAGAAACACTGGGGGAGAGAGAGAGAGAAAAACACTGGTGGGAGAGAGAGAGAGAGAAACACTGGGGGGAGAGAGAGAGCTGAGAGAGAGAAACTCAGTGGGGAGAGAGAGAGAGAGAAACACTGGGGGGAGAGAGAGAGAGAGAAACACTGGGGGAGAGAGAGAAACACTGGGGGGAGAGAGAGAGCTGAGAGAGAGAAACTCAGTGGGGAGAGAGAGAGAGAGAAACACTGGGGGAAAGAGAGAGAGAAAAACACTGGGGGGAGAGAGAGAGAGAGAAACATTGGGTGAGAATGATAGAGAAACACTGGGGGGAGAGAGACAGCTGAGAGAGAGAAACGCAGTGCGGAGAGAGATAGAGAGAAACACTGGGGAGGAGTGAGAGAAACACTGTGGGGAGAGAGAGAGAAACACTGGGGGAGAGAGAGAAACACTGGGGGGAGAGTGAGAGAAACACTGCGCAGGAGTGAGAGAAACACTGGGGGGAGAGAGAGAGAAACACTGGGGGAGAGAGAGAAAAACTGTGGAGAGAGAGAGATCGAGTAACATAGTGTGGAGAGAGAGAGAGTGAAACTCAGCCGGTACAGAGAGAGAGAAACACTGGGGAGAAGAGAGAGAAACACTGGGGTGAGAGAGAGAGAAACAGTGGTGGAGAGAGACAAACACTGGGGGGAGAGAGAAACACTGGGGGGGAGAGAGAGAGAACAACACTGGTGGGAGAGAGAGAGAGAGAAACACTGGGGGGAGAGAGAGAGAAAAACACTGGGGAGAGAGAGAGAGAGAAACACTGGGGGAGAGTGATAGAGAAACACTGTGGGGAGAGAGAGAGGTGAGAGAGAGAAACTCAGTGGGGAGAGAGAGAGAGAGAAAAACACTGGGGAGGAGAGAGAGAAACACTGGGGGGAGAGAGAGAGAGAAACACTGGGGGAGAGAGAGAAACACTGGGGGAGAGTGAGAGAAACACTGCGCAGGAGAGAGAGAAACACTGGGGGGAGAGAGAGAGAAATACTGGGGGAGAGAGAGAGAAAAACTGGGGAGAGAGAGAGAAAGCGAGAAACATTGTGTGGAGAGAGAGAGAGAGAAACTCAGCCAGGAGAGAGAGGGAGAAACACTGGGGAGGAGAGAGAGAAACACTGGTCTGAGAGAGAAAGAGAAACACTGGGGGAGAGCGAGAAAAACTTGGGGGAGAGAGAGAAACACTGGGGAGGAGGGCGAGAAACACTGGGGTGAGAGTGAGAGAAACACTGGTGGAGAGAGACAAACACTGGGGGGAGAGAGAGAGAAACACTGGGGGGAGAGAGAGAAACACTGGGGGAGAGAGAGAGAGAAAAACACTGGTGGGAGAGAGAGAGAGAGAAACACTGGGGGGAGAGAGAGAGAAAAACACTGGGGGGAGAGAGAGAGAGAGAAACACTGGGGGAGAGTGATAGAGAAACACTGGGGGAGAGAGAGAGCTGAGAGAGAGAAACTCAGTGGGGAGAGAGAGAGAGAAACACTGGGGGGAGAGAGAGAGAGAGAAACACTGGGGGAGAGAGAGAAACACTGGGGGGAGAGAGAGAGAAACACTGGGGGAGAGAGAGAGAGAAAAACACTGGGGGGAGAGAGAGAGAGAGAGAAACACTGCCTGAGAATGATAGAGAAACACTGGGGGGAGAGAGACAGCTGAGAGAGAGAAACGCAGTGCGGAGAGAGATAGAGAGAAACACAGGGGAGGAGAGAGAGAAACACTGGGGGGAGAGAGAGAGAAAGAGAAACACTGGGGGAGAGAGAGAAACACTGGGGGGAGAGTGAGAGAAACACTGCGCAGGAGAGAGAGAAACACTGGGGATGGGAGAGAGAGAGAAACACTGGGGGAGAGAGAGAGAAAAACTGGGGAGAGAGAGAGAGAGCGAGAAACATTGTGTGGAGAGAGAGAGAGTGAAACTCAGCCGGGAGAGAGAGAGAGAAACACTGGGGAGGAGAGAGAGAAACATTGGTCTGAGAGAGAGAGAAACACTGGGGGAGAGCGAGAAACACTTGTGTGAGAGAGAGAAACACGGGGGAGGAGGGCGAGAAACACTGGGGTGAGAGAGAGAGAAACACTGGTGGAGAGAGACAAACACTGGGGGGAGAGAGAGAGAAACACTGGGGGGAGAGAGAGAAACACTGGGGGAGAGAGAGAGAGAAAAACAATGGTGGGAGAGAGAGAGAGAAACACTGGGGGGAGAGAGAGAGAAAAACACTGGGGGGAGAGAGAGAGAGAAACACTGGGGGAGAGTGATAGAGAAACACTGGGGGGAGAGAGAGAGCTGAGAGAGAGAAACTCAGTGGGGAGAGAGAGAGAGAGAGACACTGGGGGGAGAGAGAGAGAGAGAAACACTGGGGGAGAGAGAGAAACACTGGGGGGAGAGAGAGAGAAACACTGGGGGGGGAGAGAGAGAGAAAAACACTGGGGGGAGAGAGAGAGAGAGAGAGAAACACTGGGTGAGAATGATAGAGAAACACTGGGGGGAGAGAGACAGCTGAGAGAGAGAAACGCAGTGCGGAGAGAGATAGAGAGAAACACTGGGGAGGAGAGAGAGAAACACTGGGGGGAGAGAGAGAGAAAGAGAAACACTGGGGGAGAGAGAGAAACACTGGGGGGAGAGTGAGAGACACACTGCGCAGGAGAAAGAGAAACACTGGGGGGGTGAGAGAGAGAGAAACACTGGGGGAGAGAGAGAGAAAAACTGGGGAGAGAGAGAGAGAGCGAGAAACATTGTGTGGAGAGTGAGAGAGTGAAACTCAGCCGGGAGAGAGAGAGAGAAACACTGGGGAGGAGAGAGAGAAACATTGGTCTGAGAGAGAGAGAAACACTGGGGGAGAGCGAGAAACACTTGTGTGAGAGAGAGAAACACGGTGGAGGAGGGCGAGAAACACTGGGGTGAGAGAGAGAGAAACACTGGTGGAGAGAGACAAACACTGGGGGGAGATAGAGAGAAACACTGGGGGGAGAGAGAGAAACACTGGGGGAGAGAGAGAGAGAACCACACTGGTGGGAGAGAGAGAGAGAGAAACACTGGGGGGAGAGAGAGAGAAAAACACTGGGGGGAGAGAGAGAGAGAAACACTGGGCGAGAGTGATAGAGAAACACTGTGGGGAGAGAGAGAGAACTGAGAGAGAGAAACTCAGTGGGGAGAGAGAGAGAAACACTGGGGAGGAGAGAGAGAAACACTGGGGGAGAGAGAGAGCGAGAAACACTGGGGGAGAGAGAGAAAAACACTGGGGAGAGAGAGAGAGAGAGAGAAAAACTGGGTGAGAGTGATAGAGAAAAACTGGGGGGAGAGAGAGAGCTGAGAGAGAGAAACGCAGTGGGGAGAGAGAGAGAGAGAAAAACACTGGGGAGGAGAGAGAGAAACACTGGGGGGAGAGAGAGAAACACTGGGGGAGAGAGAGAAACACTGGGGGAGAGTAAGAGAAACACTGCGCAGGAGAGAGAGAAAAACTGGGGGATGAGAGAGAGGAAGCGAGAAACATTGTGTGGAGAGAGAGAGAGAGAAACTCAGCCAGGAGAGAGAGGGAGAAACACTGGGGAGGAGAGACAGAAACACTGGTCTGGGAGAGAAAGAGAAACACTGGGGGAGAGCGAGAAACACTTGGGGGAGAGAGAGAAACACTGGGGAGGAGGGCGAGAATCACTGGGGTGAGAGAGAGAGAAACACTGGTGGAGAGAGACAAACACTGGGGGAGAGAGAGAGAAACACTGGGGGGTTGAGAGAGAAACACTGAGGGAGAGAGAGAGAGAAAAACACCGGAGGGAGAGAGAGAGAGAGAAACACTGGGGGGAGAGAGAGAGAAAAACACTGGGGGCAGAGAGAGAGAAAAACTGGTGGGAGAGAGAGAGAAAAACACTGGGGGGAGAGAGAGAGAGAGAGAAACACTGGGTGAGAATGATAGAGAAACACTGGGGGGAGAGAGACAGCTGAGAGAGAGAAACGCAGTGCGGAGAGAGATAGAGAGAAACACTGGGGAGGGGAGAGAGAAACACTGGGGGGAGAGAGAGAGAAAGAGAAACACTGGGGGAGAGAGAGAAACACTGGGGGGAGAGTGAGAGAAACACTGCGCAGGAGAGAGAGAAACACTGGGCGGGGGGGGGGAGAGAGAGAGAAACACTGGGGGAGAGAGAGAGAAAAACTGGGGAGAGAGAGAGAGAGCGAGAAACATTGTGTGGAGAGAGAGAGAGTGAAACCCAGCCGGGAGAGAGAGAGAGAAACACTGGGGAGGAGAGAGAGAAACATTGGTCTGAGAGAGAGAGAAACACTGGGGGAGAGCGAGAAACACTTGTGTGAGAGAGAGAAACACGGGGGTGAGAGAGAGAGAAACACTGGTGGAGAGAGACAAACACTGGGGGGAGAGAGAGAGAAACACTGGGGGGAGAGAGAGAAACACTGGGGGAGAGAGAGAGAGAAAAACACTGGTGGGAGAGAGAGAGAGAGAGAAACACTGGGGGGAGAGAGAGAGAAAAACACTGGGGGGAGAGAGAGAGAGAGAAACAATGGGGGAGAGTGATAGAGAAACACTGGGGGGAGAGAGAGAGCTGAGAGAGAGAAACTCAGTGGCGAGAGAGAGAGAGAGAAACACTGGGGGGGAAGAGAGAGAGAGAAACACTGGGGGTGAGAGAGAAACACTGGGGGGAGAGAGAGAGAATCACTGGGGGAGAGAGAGAGAGAAAAACACTGGGGGCAGAGAGAGAGAAAAACTGATGGGAGAGAGAGAGAAAAACACTGGGGGGAGAGAGAGAGAGAGAGAAACACTGGGTGAGAATGATAGAGAAACACTGGGGGGAGAGAGACAGCTGAGAGAGAGAAACGCAGTGCGGAGAGAGATAGAGAGAAACACTGGGGAGGGGAGAGAGAAACACTGGGGGGAGAGAGAGAGAAAGAGAAACACTGGGGGAGAGAGAGAAACACTGGGGGAGAGAGAGAGAAAAACTGGGGAGAGAGAGAGAGAGCGAGAAACATTGTGTGGAGAGAGAGAGAGTGAAACCCAGCCGGGAGAGAGAGAGAGAAACACTGGGGAGGAGAGAGAGAAACATTGGTCTGAGAGAGAGAGAAACACTGGGGGAGAGCGAGAAACACTTGTGTGAGAGAGAGAAACACGGGGGAGGAGGGCGAGAAACACTGGGGTGAGAGAGAGAGAAACACTGGTGGAGAGAGACAAACACTGGGGGGAGAGAGAGAGAAACACTGGGGGGAGAGAGAGAAACACTGGGGGAGAGAGAGAGAGAAAAACACTGGTGGGAGAGAGAGAGAGAGAAACACTGGGGGGAGAGAGAGAGAAAAACACTGGAGGGAGAGAGAGAGAGAGAAACACTGGGGGAGAGTGATAGAGAAACACTGGGGGGAGAGAGAGAGCTGAGAGAGAGAAACTCAGTGGGGAGAGAGAGAGAGAGAAACACTGGGGGGGGAGAGAGAGAGAGAAACACTGGGGGTGAGAGAGAAACACTGGGGGGAGAGAGAGAGAAACACTGGGGGAGAGAGAGAGAGAAAAACACTGGGGGGAGAGAGAGAGAGAGAAACACTGGGTGAGAATGATAGAGAAACACTGGGGGGTGAGAGACAGCTGAGAGAGAGAAACGCAGTGCGGAGAGAGATAGAGAGAAACATTGGGGAGGAGAGAGAGAAACACTGGGGGGAGAGAGAGAGAAAGAGAAACACTGGGGGAGAGAGAGAAACACTGGGGGGAGAGAGAGAGAAAGAGAAACACTGGGGGAGAGAGAGAAACACTGCGGGGAGAGTGAGAGAAACACTGCGCAGGAGAGAGAGAAACACTGGGGGGAGAGAGAGAGAAAAACTGGTGGGAGAGAGAGAGAAAAACACTGGGGGGAGAGAGAGAGAGAGAAACACTGGGTGAGAATGATAGAGAAACACTGGGGGGAGAGAGACAGCTGAGAGAGAGAAACGCAGTGTGGAGAGAGATAGAGAGAAACACTGGGGAGGGGAGAGAGAAACACTGGTGGGAGAGAGATTGAAAGAGAAACACTGGGGGAGAGAGAGAAACACTGGGGGGAGAGTGAGAGAAACACTGCGCAGGAGAGAGAGAAACACTGGGGGGGGGAGAGAGAAACACTGGGGGAGAGAGAGAGAAAAACTGGGGAGAGAGAGAGAGAGCGAGAAACATTGTGTGGAGAGAGAGAGAGTGAAACTCAGCCGGGAGAGAGAGAGAGAAACACTGGGGAGGAGAGAGAGAAACATTGGTCTGAGAGAGAGAGAAACACTGGGGGAGAGCGAGAAACACTTGTGTGAGAGAGAGAAACACGTGGGAGGAGGGCGAGAAACACTGGGGTGAGAGAGAGGGAAACACTGGTGGAGAGAGACAAACACTGGGGGGGGAGAGAGAAACACTGGGGGAGAGAGAGAGAAAAAAACACTGGTGGGAGAGAGAGAGAGAGAAACACTGGGGGGAGAGAGAGAGAAAAACACTGGGGGGAGAGAGAGAGAGAGAGAAACACTGGGGGAGAGTGATAGAGAAACACTGGGGGGAGAGAGAGAGCTGAGAGAGAGAAACTCAGTGGGGAGAGAGAGAGAGAGAGAAACACTGGGGGGAGAGAGAGAGAGAGAAACACTGGGGGAGAGAGAGAAACACTGGAGGGAGAGAGAGAGAAACACTGGGGGAGAGAGAGAGAGAAAAACACTGGGGAGAGAGAGAGAGAAACACTGGGTGAGAATGATAGAGAAACACTGGGGGGAGAGAGACAGCTGAGAGAGAGAAACGCAGTGCGGAGAGAGATAGAGCGAAACATTGGGGAGGAGAGAGAGGAACACTGGGGGGAGAGAGAGAGAAAGAGAAACACTGGGGGGAGAGTGAGAGAAACACTGCGCAGGAGAGAGAGAAACACTGGGGGGGGGGGAGAGAGAGAGAAACACTGGGGGAGAGAGAGAGAAAAACTGGGGAGAGAGAGAGAGAGCGAGAAACATTGTGTGGAGAGAGAGAGAGTGAAACTCAGCCGGGAGAGAGAGAGAGAAACACTGGGGAGGAGAGAGAGAAACATTGGTCTGAGAGAGAGAGAAACACTGGGGGAGAGCGAGAAACACTTGTGTGAGAGAGAGAAACACGGGGGAAGAGGGCGAGAAACACTGGGGTGAGAGAGCGAGAAACACTGGTGGAGCGAGACAAACACTGGGGGGAGATAGAGAGAAACACTGGGGGGAGAGAGAGAAACACTGGGGGAGAGAGAGAGAGAACAACACTGGTGGGAGAGAGAAAGAGAGAAACACTGGGGGGAGAGAGAGAGAAAAACACTGGGGGGAGAGAGAGAGAGAAACACTGGGGGAGAGTGATAGAGAAACACTGTGGGGAGAGAGAGAGAGCTGAGAGAGAGAAACTCAGTGGGGAGAGAGAGAGAAACACTGGGGAGGAGAGAGAGAAACACTGGGGGAGAGAGAGCGGGAGAAACACTGGGGGAGAGAAAGAAAAACACTGGGGAGAGAGAGAGAGGGAGAGAACAACTGGGTGAGAGTGATAGAGAAAAACTGGGGGGAGAGAGAGAGCTGAGAGAGAGAAACGCAGTGGGGAGAGAGAGAGAGAGAAAAACACTGGGGAGGAGAGAGAGAAACACTTGGGGGAGAGAGAGAGAGAAACACTGTGGGAGAGAGAGAAACACTGGGGGAGAGTAAGAGAAACACTGCGCAGGAGAGAGAGAAAAACTGGGGGGTGAGAGAGAGAAACACTGGGGGAGAGAGAGAGAAAAACTGGGGAGAGAGAGAGAGAAAGCGAGAAACATTGTGTGGAGAGAGAGAGAGAGAAACTCAGCCAGGAGAGAGAGGGAGAAACACTGGGGAGGAGAGACAGAAACACTGGTCTCGGAGAGAAAGAGAAACACTGGGGGAGAGCGAGAAACACTTGGGGGAGAGAGAGAAACACTGGGGAGGAGGGCGAGAAACACTGGGGTGAGAGAGAGAGAAACACTGGTGGAGAGAGACAAACACTGGGGGAGAGAGAGAGAAACACTGGGGGGTTGAGAGAGAAACACTGAGGGAGAGAGAGAGAGAAAAACATCGGTGGGAGAGAGAGAGAGAGAGAAACACTGGGGGGAGAGAGAGAGAAAAACACTGGGGGGAGAGAGAGAGAAAAACTGGTGGGAGAGAGAGAGAAAAACACTGGGGGGAGAGAGAGAGAGAGAAACACTGGGTGAGAATGATAGAGAAACACTGGGGGGAGAGAGACAGCTGAGAGAGAGAAACGCAGTGCGGAGAGAGATAGAGAGAAACACTGGGGAGGAGAGAGAGAAACACTGGGGGGAGAGAGAGAGAAAGAGAAACACTGGGGGAGAGAGAGAAACACTGGGGGGAGAGTGAGAGAAACACTGTGCAGGAGAGAGAGAAACACTGGGGGGGGAGAGAGAGAGAAACACTGGGGGAGAGAGAGAGAAAAACTGGGGAGAGAGAGAGAGAGCGAGAAACATTGTGTGGAGAGAGAGAGAGTGAAACTCAGCCGGGAGAGAGAGAGAGAAACACTGGGGAGGAGAGAGAGAAACATTGGTCTGAGAGAGAGAGAAACACTGGGGGAGAGCGAGGAACACTTGTGTGAGAGAGAGAAACACGGGGGAGGAGGGCGAGAAACACTGGGGTGAGAGAGAGAGAAACACTGATGGAGAGAGACAAACACTGGGGGAGAGAGAATGAAACACTGGGGGGAGAGAGAGAAACACTGGGGCAGAGAGAGAGAGAACAACACTGGTGGGAGATAGAGAGAGAGAAACGCTGGGGGGAGAGAGAGAGAAAAACACTGGGGGAGAGAGAGAGAGAGAAACACTGGGGGAGAGAGAGAAACACTGGGGGGAGAGAGAGAGAGCTGAGAGAGAGAAACTCAGTGGGGAGAGAGAGAGAGAGAAACACTGGGGGAGAGAGAGAGAAAAACTGGGGAGAGAGAGAGAGAGCGAGAAACAATGTGTGGAGAGAGAGAGAGTGATACTCAGCCGGGAGAGAGAGAGAGAAACAATGGGGAGGAGAGAGAGAAACACTGGTTTGAGAGAGAGAGAGAAACATTGGGGGAGAGCGAGAAACACTTGGGGGAGAGAGAGAAACACTGGGGGAGAGCGAGAAACACTTGGGGGAGAGAGAGAAACACTGGGGGAGAGCGAGACACACTGGGGGGAGAGAGAGAAACACTGGGGAGGAGGGCGAGACACACTGGGGTGAGAGTGAGAGAAACACTGGTGGAGAGAGACAAACACTGGGGGGAGAGAGAGAGAAACACTGGGGGAGAGAGAAACACTGGGGGAGAGAGAGAGAGAAAAACACTGGTGGGAGAGAGAGAGAGAGAAACACTGGGGGGAGAGAGAGAGAAAAACACTGGGGCGAGAGAGAGAGAGAGAAACACTGGGGGAGAGTGATAGAGAAACACTGGGGGGAGAGAGGGAGCTGAGAGAGAGAAACTCAGTGGGGACAGAGAGAGAGAGAAACACTGCGGATGAGAGAGAGAAACACTGGGGGAGAGAGTAACAGAAACACTGGTGGAGAGAGAGAAACACTGCGGGGACAGAGAGAGGAACACGGGGGGAGAGAGAGAAACACTGTGGGGAGAGATAGAGAGAAAGACACTGGGGGGAGAGAGAGAGAAACACTGGGGGGAGAGAGAGAGAAACACTGGGGAAGAGAGAGAGAAAAACTGGGGAGAGAGAGAGAGAGAGAGAGAAACATTGTGTGGAGAGAGAGAGAGAGAAACTCAGTCGGGAGAGAGAAAGAGAAACAATGGGGAGGAGAGAGAGAAACACTGGTCTGAGAGAGAGAGAGAAACACTGGGGGAGAGCGGGAAACAATGGGGGGTGAGAGAGAAACACTGGGGAGGAGAGAGAGAAACACATCGGGGGAGAGAGAGAGAAACACTGTTGGAGAGAGACAAACACTGGGGGGAGAGAGAGAGAAAAGCACTGGGGGGAGAGAGAGAGAAAAACACTGGGGGGAGAGAGAGAAATGCTGTGGGACAGACAGAGAAACACTGGGGAGATAGAGAGAGCGAGAAACACTGTGGGGAGAGAGAGAGAGATACACTGGGGGAGAGAGAGAAACACTGGGGGGAGAGAGAGAGAAACATTGGTGGAGAGAGAGAAACACTGGAGAAAGAGAGAGAGAAACACTGGGAGGAGTGAGAGAATCACTAGGGAGATAGAGAGAAACAGTGGGGGAGACAGAGAAAGACTGGGGTGAGAGGGAAACACTGGGGGGAGAGAGAGAAACAATGGGGAGAGAGAGATAAACACTGGGGAAGAGAGAGTGAAACACTGGCGGGATGGAGAGAGGGATATAGAGAAACAGTGGGGGGAGAAAGAGAGAGAGAGAAACACTGGGGAGAGAGACAGAGAGACACTGGGTGGAGAGAGGGTGAAACACTGGTGGGAGAGAGAGAGAGAAACACTGGAGTGGGAGAGAGAGAAAAACTGGGGAGAGAGAGAGAGAAACACTGGGGGAGGGAGAGAAACACTGGGGAGAGAGGGAGAGAGAGAAACACTGGGGAGGGAGAGAGAGAAACACTGAGGGAGAGACAGAGAAACACTGTGGGGAGAGAGAGAAACACTGGGGAGAGAGAGGAGCACTGTGGAGAGAGAGAGAGAGAGAAACACTGGGGGAGGAAAGAGAGAGAGAAACACTGTGGGGATGGAGAGAGACAGAGAAACACTGGGGGGAGATAGAGAATCACTGGGGGGAGAGAGAGAGAAACAGTGGGGAGAGACAGAGAGAAACACTGGGGAGAGACAGAGAAACACTGGTGGGAGAGACAGAGAAACACTGGTGGGAGAGAGAGAATAACACTGGGGGGAGAGAGAGATAAACGCTGGGGGGAGAGAGAGAGAAAAACTGGGGGGAGAGAGAGAGAAACACTGGTGGGAGAGAGAGAGAAGAACACTGGGTGGAGAGAGGGTGAAACACTGGTGGGAGAGAGAGAGAGAAATACTGGGGGGGGGGAGAGAGAGAGAAAAACACTGGAGAGAGAGGGAGAGAGAGAAACACTGGGGGGAGAGAGAGAAACACTGGGGAGAGAGAGGAACACTGGGGAGTGACAGAGAGAGAAACACTGTGGGAGGAGAGAGTGAGAGAGAGAGAGAAACAGTATGGGGATAGAGAGAGAGAGAAACACTGCAGTGATAGAGAGAAACACTGGGGAGAGACAGAGAAACACTGGTGGGAGAGACAGAGAAACACTGGTGGGAGAGAGAGAATAGCATTGGGGGGAGAGAGAGATAAACACTGGGGGTGAGAGAGAGGGAAACACTGGGGGGAGAGAGAGAGAGAGAAGCACTGGGGGTGAGAGAGAGAGAAACACTTGGGGGAGAGAGAGAGGGAGAGAGATGGTGAAACACTGGGGGGAGAGAGAGGAACACTGAGGGGAGAGAGAGAGAGAGACACTGGTGGGAGAGAGATGGAAACTGGGGGGAGAGAGAGAGAAACACTGGGAGGAGAGAGAGAAACACTGGGGTGAGAGAGAGAGAGAGACACTGGTGGGAGAGAGATGGACACTGGGGGGAAAGAGAGAGAGAAATACTGGGGGAGAGAGAGAGAAAAACACTGAGGGGAGAGAGAGAGGGAGAGAGAGAGAGAAACACTGGGGGGAGAGAGAGAGAGAGAGAGAGAAATACTGGGGAGAGAGAGGAACACTGTGGAGAGAGAAAGAGAGAGAAACACTGGGGGAGGAAAGAGAGAGAGAGAGAAACACTGTGGGGATGGAGAGAGACAGAGCAACACTGGGGGGAGATAGAGAAACACTGGGGGGAGAGAGAGAGAAACACTGGGGAGAGACAGAGAGAAACACTGTGGAGAGACAGAGAAACACTGGTGGGAGAGACAGAGAAACACTGGTGGGAGAGAGAGAATAACACTGGGAGGAGAGGGAGATAAACACTGGGGGGAGAGAGAAAAACTGGGGGGAGAGAGAGAGAAACACTGGGGGGAGAGAGAGGGAGAAACACTGGGTGGAGAGAGGGTGAAACACTGGTGGGAGAGAGAGAGAGAAATACTGGGGGGGGGGGTGAGAGAGAAACACTGGGGGGAGAGAGAGAAACACTGGGGGAGAGAGAGGAACACTGGGGAGAGAGAGAGAGAGAAACACTGTTGGAGGAGAGAGTGAGAGAGAGAGAGAAACAGTGTGGGGATAGAGAGAGGAAGAGAAACACTGGTGGGTTAGAGATAAACACTGGGGGGAGAGTGGGAGAAACGCTGGGGGGAGAGAGAGAGACACTGGGGGGAGATAGAGTGACAATGGGGGGAGAGAGAGAGAGAAACACTGTGGGGTGTGAGAGAGTTAAACACTGGTGGTAGAGAGGGAGAGATCGAAACACTGGGGGAGAGAGAGAGAGGAACACTGGGGTGAGACAGAGAAACACTGGTGGGAGAGACAGAGAAACACTGGTGTGAGAGAGAGAATAGCACTGGGGGAGAGAGAGATAAACACTGGGGGGAGGGAGAGAGTAACACTGGGGGGAGAGAGAGAGACACTGGGGGGAGATAGAGTGACAATGGGGGGAGAGAGAGAGAGAAACACTGTGGGGTGAGAGAGAGGGAAACACTGGTGGGAGAGAGGGAGAGAGAGAAACACTGGGGGAGAGAGAGAGAGAAACACTGGGGGGAGAGAGAGAGGGAGAGAGAGATAGAAACAGTGGGGGGAGAGAGAGGAACACTGGGGGGAGAGAGAGAGGGAGACACTGGGGGGAGAGAGAGAACCACTGGGGAGATAGAGTGAAACACTGGGGGTGGAGAGAGAAACAGTGGGGGGAGAGAGAGAGAAACACTGGGGAGGGGATAGAGAAACACTGGGGGGTGGAGAGAGAGATAAACACTGCGGGTAGAGAGAGAAACACTGGGGAGAGAGCGAAACACTGGGGAGAGAGAGAAACACTGGGGAGAGAGACAGAAACACTGAGGTGAGAGAGAGAAACACAGCGGGGAGGAGAGAGAGAAACACTGGCGGGGGGGGGGGAGAGAGAGAAACACTGGGTCGCGAGAGGGTGAAACACTGGTGGGAGAGAGAGAGAGAAACACTGCGGGTAGAGAGAGAAACACTGGGGAGAGAGCGAAACACTGGGGAGAGAGAGAAACACTGGGGAGAGAGACAGAAACACTGGGGGGAGAGAGAGAAACACAGGGGGGAGGAGAGAGAGAAACACTGGGGGGAGAGAGAGAAACACTGGTGGGGGGGAGAGAGAGAAACACTGGGTCGCGAGAGGGTGAAACACTGGTGGGAGAGAGAGAGAGAGAAACACTGGGGGTGAGAGAGAAACACTGGGGAGAGAGAGAGAGAAACACTGGGGGAGGAAAGAGAGAGAGAGAGAGAAACACTGTGGGATTATAGAGAGAGAGAGAAACACTGGGGGGAGATAGAGAAACACTGGGGGGAGAGAGAGAAAAACTGGGGGGAGTGAGAGAGAAACAGTGGGGGCAGCGAGACAGAAACATTGGGGAGAGACAGAGAAACACTGGTGGGAGAGACAGAGAAACACTTGTGGGAGAGAGAGAATAACACTGGGGGGAGAGAGAGATAAACACTTGGTGGATAGAGGGTTAAACACTGGTGGGAGAGAGAGAAACACTGCGCAGGAGAGAGAGAAACACTGGGGGGGTGGGGGGAGAGAGAGAAACACTGGGGGAGAGAGAGAGAAAAACTGGGGAGAGAGAGAGAGAGCGAGAAACACTGGGGGAGAGAGAGAGAAATCCGGGGGGTGAGAGAGAAACACCGGAGAGAGAGAGGAACACTGGGGAGAGACAGAGAGAGAAACGCTGTGGGAGGAGATAGTGAGAGAGAGAGAGAAACAGCGTGGGTAGAGAGAGAGAGAGAGAGAGATAAACACTGGAGGGAGAGAGAGAAACACTGGGGGGAGAGAGAGAGAAACACCGTGGGGAGAGAGAGAAACGCTGGGGGGAGAGAGAGAGCGACACTGGGGGGAGAGAGAGAGGAAAACACTGGGGGGAGAGAGAGAGAGAGAGAAACACTGGGGGGAGAGAGAGGAACACTGGGGAGAGAGAGAGAGAGCGACACTGGTGGGAGTGAGAGAGAAACACTGTGGGGAGAGTGATAAACACTGGGGGGGGGAGAGAGAGAGAGAGACACTGGTGGGAGAGAGATGGACACTGGGGGGAGAGAGAGAGGGCGAAACACTGGGGGGAGAGAGAGAGAAACACTGGGGGAGAGAGAGAGAGAGAGAGAGAAACACTGGGGGAGAGTGATAGAGGAACACTGGGGGGAGAGAGAGAGCTGAGAGAGAGAAACTCAGTGGGGAGAGAGAGAGAGAGAAACACTGGGGGGAGAGAGAGAGAGAGAAACACTGGGGGAGAGAGAGAAACACTGGGGGGAGAGAGAGAGAAACACTGGGGGAGAGAGAGAGAGAAAAACACTGGGGGGAGAGAGAGAGAGAGAAACACTGGGTGAGAATGATAGAGAAACACTGGGGGGAGAGAGACAGCTGAGAGAGAGAAACGCAGTGCGGAGAGAGATAGAGAGAAACACTGGGGAGGAGAAAGAGAAACACTGGGGGGAGAGAGAGAGAAAGAGAAACACTGTGGGAGAGAGAGAAACACTGGGGGGAGATAGAGAAACACTGCGCAGGAGAGAGAGAAACACTGGGGGGGTGGGGGGAGAGAGAGAAACACTGGGGGAGAGAGAGAGAAAAACTGGGGAGAGAGAGAGAGAGCGAGAAACACTGGGGGAGAGAGAGAAAAACACTGGGGAGAGAGAGAGAGAGAGAAAAACTGGGTGAGAGTGATAGAGAAACACTGGGGGGAGAGAGAGAGCTGAGAGAGAGAAACGCAGTGGGGAGAGAGAGAGAGAGAGAAACACTGGGGAGGAGAGAGAGAAATACTGGGGTGGGAGAGAGAGAGAAACACTGGGGGAGAGAGAGAAACACTGGGGGAGAGTAAGAGAAACACTGCGCAGGAGAGAGAGAAACACTGGGGGGTGAGAGAGAGAAACACTGGGGGAGAGAGAGAGAGAAAAACTGGGGAGAGAGAGAGAGTGAAACTCAGCCGGGAGAGAGAGAGAGAAACACTGGGGAGGAGAGAGAGAAACATTGGTCTGAGAGAGAGAGAAACACTGGGGGAGAGCGAGAAACACTTGTGTGAGAGAGAGAAACACGGGGGAGGAGGGCGAGAAACACTGGGGTGAGAGAGAGAGAAACACTGGTGGAGAGAGACAAACACTGGGGGGAGATAGAGAGAAACACTGGGGGGAGAGAGAGAAACACTGGGGGAGAGAGAGAGAGAACAACACTGGTGGGAGAGAGAGAGAGAGAAACACTGGGGGAGAGTGATAGAGAAACACTGTGGGGAGAGAGAGAGAGCTGAGAGAGAGAAACTCAGTGGGGAGAGAGAGAGAGAGAAACACTGGGGAGGAGAGAGAGAAACACTGGGGGAGAGAGAGAGCGAGAAACACTGGGGGAGAGAGAGAAAAACACTGGGTAGAGAGAGAGAGAAAAACTGGGTGAGAGTGATAGAGAAACACTGGGGGGAGAGAGAGAGCTGAGAGAGAGAAACGCAGTGGGGAGAGAGAGAGAGAGAGAAAAACACTGGGGAGGAGAGAGAGAAACACTGGGGGAAAGAGAGAGAGAGAAACACTGGGGGAGAGAGAGAAACACTGGGGGAGAGTAAGAGAAACACTGCGCAGGAGAGAGAGAAACACTGGGGGGTGAGAGAGAGAAACACTGGGGGAGAGAGAGAGAAAAACTGGGGAGAGAGAGAGAGAAAGCGAGAAACATTGTGTGGAGAGAGAGAGAGAGAGAAACTCAGCCAGGAGAGAGAGGGAGAAACACTGGGGAGGAGAGACAGAAACACTGGTCTGAGATAGAAAGAGAAACACTGGGGGAGAGCGAGAAAACCTTGGGGGAGAGAGAGAAACACTGGGGAGGAGGGCGAGAAACAGTGGGGTGAGAGAGAGAGAAACACTGGTGAAGAGAGACAAACACTGGGGGAGAGAGAGAGAAACACTGGGGGGAGAGAGAGAAACACTGGGGGAGAGAGAGAGAGAAAAACACCGGTGGGAGAGAGAGAGATAGAAACACTGGGGGGAGAGAGAGAGAAAAACACTGGGGGGAGAGCGAGAGAAACACTGGGGGAGAGTGATAGAGAAACACTGGGGGGAGAGCTAGAGCTGAGAGAGAGAAACTCAGTGGGGAGAGAGAGAGAGAGAAACACTGGGGAGGAGAGAGAGAAACACGGGGGAGGAGAGAGAGAGAAACACTGGGGGAGAGAGAGAGAAAAACTGGGGAGAGAGAGAGAGAGCGAGAAACATTGTGTGGAGAGAGAGAGAGTGAAACTCAGCCGGGAGAGAGAGAGAGAAACAATGGGGAGGAGAGAGAGCAACACTGGTCTGAGAGAGAGAGAGAAACATTGGGGGAGAGCGAGAAACACTTGGGGGGGAGAGAGAAACACTGGGGAGGAGGGCGAGACACACTGGGGTGAGAGTGAGAGAAACACTGGTGGAGAGAGACAAACACTGGGGGGAGAGAGAGAGAAACACTGGGGGGAGAGAGAAACACTGGGGGAGAGAGAGAGAGAAAAACACTGGTGGGAGAGAGAGAGAGAGTAACACTGGGGGGAGAGAGAGAGAAAAACACTGGGGGGAGAGAGAGAGAGAGAAACACTGGGGGAGAGTGATAGAGAAACACTGGGGGGAGAGAGGGAGCTGAGAGAGAGAAAATCAGTGGGGAGAGAGAGAGAGAGAAACACTGGGGAGGAGAGAGAGAAGCACTGGGGGGAGAGAGAGAGAGAAACACTGGGGGAGAGAGAGAAACACTGGGGGTTAGAGAGAGAGAAACACTGCGGAGGAGAGAGAGAAACACTGGGGGAGAGAGTAACAGAAACACTGGTGGAGAGAGAGAAACACTGGGGGGACAGAGAGAGAAACACGGGGGGAGAGAGAGAAACACTGTGGGGAGAGATAGAGAGAAAGACACTGGGGGGAGAGAGAGAGAAACACTGGAGGGAGAGAGAGAGAAACACTGGGGAAGAGAGAGAGAAAAACTGGGGAGAGAGAGAGAGAGAGCGAGAAACATTGTGTGGAGAGAGAGAGAGAGAGAAACTCAGTCGGGAGAGAGAAAGAGAAACAATGGGGAGGAGAGAGAGAAACTCTGGTCTGAGAGAGAGAGAGAAACACTGGGGGAGAGCGGGAAACAATGGGGGGTGAGAGAGAAACACTGGGGAGGATAGAGAGAAACACATCGGGGGAGAGAGAGAGAAACACTGGTGGAGAGAGACAAACACTGGGGGGAGAGAGAGAGAAAAGCACTGTGGGGAGAGAGAGAGAGATACACTGGAGGAGAGAGAGAAACACTGGGGGGAGAGAGAGAGAAACTTTGGTGGAGAGAGAGAAACACTGGAGAAAGAGAGAGAGAAACACTGGGGGGAGTGAGAGAATCACTAGGGAGAGAGAGAGAAACACTGGGGGGGAGAGAGAAACAGTGGGGGGAGATAGAGAGAAACAGTAGGGGAGAGAGAGAAAGACTGGGGTGAGAGGGAAACACTGGGGAGAGAGAGAGAAACAATGGGGAGAGAGAGATAAACACTGGGGAAGAGAGAGTGAAACACTGGCGGGATGGAGAGAGGGATATAGAGAAACATTGGCGGGAGAAAGAGAGAGAGAGAAACACTGGGGAGAGAGAGAGAGACACTGGGTGGAGAGAGGGTGAAACACTGGTGGGAGAGAGAGAGAGAAACACTGGGGCGGGAGAGAGAGAAAAACTGGGGAGAGAGAGAGAGAAACACTGGGGGAGAGAGAGAAACACTGGGGAGAGAGGGAGAGAGAGAAACACTGGGGAGGGAGAGAGAGAAACACTGAGGGAGAGAGAGAGAGAAACACTGTGGGGAGAGAGAGAAACACTGGGGAGAGAGAGGAACACTGTGGAGAGAGAGAGAGAGAAAAACACTGGGGGAGGAAAGAGAGAGAGAAACACTGTGGGGATGGAGAGAGACAGAGAAACACTGGGAGGAGATAGAGAAACACTGGGGGGAGAGAGAGAGAAACAGTGGGGAGAGACAGAGAGAAACACTGGGGAGAGACAGAGAAACACTGGTGGGAGAGACAGAGAAACACTGTTGGGAGAGAGAGAATAACACTGGGGGGGGGGGAGGGAGAGATAAACACTGGGGGGAGAGAGAGAGAAAAACTGGGGGGAGAGAGAGAGAAGAACATTGGGTGGAGAGAGGGTGAAACACTGGTGGGAGAGAGAGAGAGAAATACTGGGGGGGGGGAGAGAGAGAGAAACACTGGAGAGAGAGGGAGAGAGAGAAACACTGGGGGGAGAGAGAGAAACACTGGGGAGAGAGAGGAACACTGGGGAGTGACAGAGAGAGAAACACTGTGGGAGGAGAGAGTGAGAGAGAGAGAGAAACAGTATGGGGATAGAGAGAGAGAGAAACACTGGGGGGATAGAGAGAAACACTGGGGGGAGAGTGGGAGAAAAACTGGGGGGAGAGAGAGAGAAACACTGGGGAGAGACAGAGAAACACTGGTGGGAGAGACAGAGAAACACTGGTAGGAGAGAGAGAATAGCATTGGGGGGAGAGAGAGATAAACACTGGGGGTGAGAGAGAGGGAAACACTGGGGGGAGAGAGAGAGAGAGAAGCACTGGGGGAGAGAGAGAGAGAAACACTGGGGGGAGAGAGAGAGGGAGAGAGAGGGTGAAACACTGAGGGGAGAGAGAGGAACACTGGGGGGAGAGAGAGAGAGAGACACTGGTGGGAGAGAGATGGAAACTGGGGGGAGAGAGAGAGAAACACTGGGGGGAGAGAGAGAAACACTGGGGTGAGAGAGAGAGGGAGAGAGAGAGAGAAACACTGGGGGGAGAGAGAGAGAGACACTGGGTGGAGAGAGAGAGAGAGACACTGGGTGGAGAGAGGGTGAAACACTGGTGGGAGAGAGAGAGAGAAACACTGCGGGGGGGAGAGAGAAACACTGGGGAGAGAGAGAGAGAAACACTGGGGGGAGAGAGAGAACACTGTGGAGAGAGGGAGAGAGATTAACACTGGGGAGAGAGAGAAACACTGGGGAGAGAGAGGAACACTGTGGAGAGAGAAAGAGAGAGAGAAACACTGGGGGAGGAAAGAGAGAGAGAGAGAAACACTGTGGGGATGGAGAGAGACAGAGAAACACTGGGGGAGGTAGAGAAACACTGGGGGGAGAGAGAGAGAAACACTGGGGAGAGACAGAGAGAAACACTGTGGAGAGACAGAGAAACACTGGTGGGAGAGACAGAGAAACACTGGTGGGAGAGAGAGAATAACACTGGGGGGAGAGGGAGATAAACACTGGGGGGAGAGAGAGAGAAAAACTGGGGGGAGGGAGAGAGAAACACTGGGGGGAGAGAGAGAGAGAAACACTGGGTGGAAAGAGGGTGAAACACTGGTGGGAGAGTGAGAGAGAAATACTGGGGGGGGGAGAGAGAGAAACACTGGAGAGAGAGGGAGAGAGAGAAACACTGGGGGGAGAGAGAGAAACACTGGGGGAGAGAGAGGAACACTGGGGAGAGAGAGAGAGAGAAACACTGTTGGAGGAGAGAGTGAGAGAGAGAGAGAAACAGTGTGGGGATAGAGAGAGGGAGAGAAACACTGGTGGGATAGAGATAAACACTGGGGGGAGAGTGGGAGAGACACTGGGGGGAAAGAGAGAGACACTGGGGGGAGATAGAGTGACAATGGGGGGAGAGAGAGAGAGAGACACTGTGGGGTGAGAGAGAGGGAAACACTGGTGGGAGAGAGGGAGAGAGAGAAACACTGGGGGAGAGAGAGAGAGGAACACTGGGGTGAGACAGAGAAACACTGGTGGGAGAGACAGAGAAACACTGGTGTGAGAGAGAGAATAGCACTGGGGGAGAGAGAGATAAACACTGGGGGGAGAGAGAGAGAAACACTGGGGGGAGAGAGAGAGACACTGGGGGAGATAGAGTGACAATGGGGGGAGAGAGAGAGAGAAACACTGTGGGGTGAGAGAGAGGGAAACACTTGTGGGAGAGAGGGAGAGAGAGAAACATAAGAACATAAGAACATAAGAAATTGGAGCAGGAGTAGGCCAATCGGCCCCTCGAGCCTGCTCCGCCATTCAATAAGATCATGGCTGATCCCAACCACAAATCTAAAGAACACAAGAAGTCGGAGCAGGACCCGGCCACATAGCCCCTGGGCCCTCTCCGCCACCCACAGGGCATTGACCGATCCGAACTCAGCTTCATGTCCAATTTCCTGCCCGCTCCCCATAACCCCTAATTCCCTTTACTTCTAGGAAACTGTCTATTTCTGTTTTAAATTTATCTAATGATGTAGCTTCCACAGCTTCCTGGGGCAGCAAATTCCACAGACCGACCACCCTCTGAGTGAAGAAGTTTCTCCTCATCTCAGTTTTGAAAGAGCAGCCCCTTATTCTAAGATTATGCCCCCTAGTTCTAGTTTCACCCATCTTTGGGAACATCCTTACTGCATCCACCCGATCAAGACCCTTCACAATCTTATATGTTTCAATAAGATCGCCTCTCATTCTTCTGAACTCCAATGAGTAGAGTCCCAATCTACTCAACCTCTCCTCATATGTCCGCCCCCTCATCCCCGGGATTAACCGAGTGAACCTTCTTTGTACTGCCTCGAGAGCAAGTATGTCTTTTCTTAAGTATGGAGACCAAAACTGTATGCAGTATTCCAGGTGCGGGCTCACCAATACCTTATATAACTGCAGCAATACCTCCTTGTTTTTATATTCTATCCCCCTAGCAATAAAAGCCAACATTCCGTTGGCTTTCTTGATCACCTGCTGCACCTGCATACCAACTTTTTGATTTTCTTGCACTAGGACCCCCAGATCCCTTTGTACTGGAGTACTTTCCAGTCTCTCGCCATTAAGAAAATAACTTGCTCTCTGATTTTTCCTGCCAAAGTGCATAACCTCACATTTTCCAATATTATATTGCATCTGCCAAATCTCCGCCCACTCACCCAGCCTGTCTATATCTCCTTGCAGGTTTTTTATGTCCTCCTCACTCTCTACTTTCCCTCCCATCTTTGTATCATCTGCAAATTTTGATATGTTGCACTCGGTCCTCTCCTCCAAATCGTTAATATAGATTGTAAAGAGTTGGGGACCCAGCACCGACCCCTGTGGAACACCACTGGTTACTGGTTGCCAGTCCGAAAATGAACCATTTATCCCAACTCTCTGCTTCCTGTTCGATAACCAATCCTCCACCCATGCCAGAATATTACCCCCAATCCCGTGATTTTTTATCTTAAGTAATAATCTTTTATGTGGCACCTTGTCGAATGCCTTCTGGAAGTCTAAATACACTACGTCCACTGGTTCCCCTTTATCCACCCTATACGTTATATCCTCGAAGAACTCAAGCAAATTTGTCAGACATGACTTCCCCTTCATAAAGCCATGCTGACTTTGTCCTATTAAATTATGCTTATCTAAATGTTCCGTTACTGTCTCCTTAATAATAGACTCCAAAATTTTACCCACCACAGATGTTAAGCTAACTGGCCTATAATTTCCAGCCTTCTGCCTACTACCCTTTTTAAATAACGGTGTTACATTAGCAGTTTTCCAATCTGCCGGGACCTCTCCTGAGTCCAGGGAATTTTGGAAAACTATCACCAAAGCATCCACAATCCCTACTGCCACTTCCCTCAAGACCCTAGGATGTAAGCCATCAGGTCCAGGGGATTTATCCGCCTTGAGTCCCATTATTTTACTGAGTACCATCTCCTGAGTGATTTTAATCGTATTTAGCTCCTCCCCCCCGAGAGTCCCCTGTTTGTCCAGTGTTGGGATATTCTTAGTGTCCTCTACTGTAAAGACTGAAACAAAATATTTGTTCAGCATTTTTGCCATCTCCATGTTTCCCACCATTAATTTCCCGGTCTCATCCTCTAAGGGACCTATGTTTGCCTTAGCCACCCTTTTTCTTTTTATATAACTATAGAAACTCTTGCTATCTGTTTTTATATTTTTTGCTAATTTCTTTTCATAATCTAACTTCCCTTTCTTAATCAATCCTTTAGTTACTTTTTGCTGTCTTTTGAAGAATTCCCAATCTTCTATCCTCCCACTAAGTTTGGCTACCTTATAGGTCCTTGTTTTTAGTCGGATACTATCCTTGATTTCTTTACTTAGCCACGGATGGCTGTCATTTCTTTTACACCCTTTTTTCCTCAGTGGAATATATTTATTTTGAAAGTTGTAAAATAACTCCCTAAATGAACACCACTGCTCATGTACCGTCTTACCCTTTAATCTATTTTCCCAGTCCACTTTAATCAATTCCGCTCTCATACCATCATAGTCTCCTTTATTCAAGCTCAGTACGCTTGTTTGAGAATCAACCTTCTCACCCTCTAATTGGATATGGAATTCAACCATGTTGTGGTCGCTCGTTCCAAGGGGATCCTTAACTAGGACATTATTAATTAATCCTGACTCATTACACAGGACCAGGTCCAAGGTTGCCTGCCCCCTTGTAGGATCAGTTACATACTGCTCAAGAAATCCATCCCTGATGCACTCAATGAACTCGTCCTCAAGGCTGCTCTGCCCAATTTGATTTGTCCAGTTAATATGATAATTAAAATCCCCCATAATTATGGCTGTTCCCTTATTACATGCCCCGACTATCTCCTGATTAATACTTCTTCCAGCAGAGTTGCAACTATTAGGAGGCCTATATACTACGCCCACTAATGTTTTTTTTCCCTTATTATTCCTTATCTCCACCCAAACTGTTTCATTATCTTGATGCTTTGTCCCAATATCATTTCTCTGCATTACAGTGATTCCTTCCTTTATTAACATAGCCACCCCACCTCCCCTTCCTTCCTGCCTGTCCTTCCTGATTGTTAAATACCCTGGCATATTTAATTCCCAGTCGTTGTCACCCTGCAGCCATGTTTCTGTAATGGCCACAAGATCATACCCATACGTCGTTATTTGTGCCGTTAACTCGTCCATTTTATTACGAATGCTACGTGCATTCAGATAAAGAACTTTCAAATCTGTTTTGTGACGCTTAGTTCCTGCTTTTTCCTTTTTTAACACTTTACCTATTACTCCATACCTTCTGTCCCTTCCTGTTACACTTTCCTCTCTCTCCCTGCTCAGGTTCCCAACCCCCTGCCACTTTAGTTTAAACGCTCCCCAACAGCACTGGCAAACACTCCTCCTAGGACAGCAGTCCCGGCCCTGCCCAGGTGCAGACCATCCGGTTTGTACTGGTCCCACCTCCCCCAGAACCGTTTCCAGTGTCCCAGGAATTTGAATCCCTCCCCCTTGCACCATTCCTCTAGCCACGTATTCATTTGAAATATCCTCCTATTTCGACTCTGACTAGCACGTGGCACTGGCAGCAATCCTGAGATTACTACCTTTGAGGTCCTATTTTTTAATTTACCTCCTAACTCCCTATATTCTGCTTTTAGGACCTCATCCCCTTTTTTACCTATATCGTTGGTGCCTATGTGCACCACGACAGCTGGCTGTTCGCCCTCCCCCTCCAAAATGTTCTGTAGCCGCTCCGAGACATCCTTGATCCTTGCACCAGGGAGGCAACACACTATCCTGGAGTCTCGGTTGCGGCCGCAGAAACGCCTGTCTATTCCCCTTACAATTGAGTCCCCTATCACGAAAGCTCTGCCACTCTTTTTCCTCCCAGCCTGTGCAGCAGAGCTACCCGTGGTGCCAGGAAGTTGGCTGCTGCTGCCTTCCCCTGATAAGTCATCCCCCCCAACAGCATCCAAAGTGGCATATCTGTTTGAGAGGGGGATGGCCACAGGGGACCCCTGCACTACCTGCCTGCATCTCTTACTCTTCCTGGTGGTCACCCATTCACTTCCTGCCTGTATACCCTTTACCTGCGGTGTGACCAACTCGCTAAACGTGCTATCCACGAGATTCTCTGCATCGCGAATGCTCCACAGTGAGTCCACCCGCAGCTCCAGCTCCGAGATACGATCGGTCAGTAGCTGCAGGTGGACACACTTCCCGCACACATGGTCGGCAGGGACACTGGTAGTGTCCATGACTTCCCACATCTTGCAGGAGGAGCATATCACGGGTGCGAGGTCTGCTGCCATGACTTGCCTTAGCTTAGTTACCCCTTTTAAATTACGTTGAAATTAGAAAATGTTAACTATACTAGGGACCTAGGTTCACTAAAAAAAAACACTATCTGCTATAAAACCTGCAGATCTTCCCTTTCTTATTACTTTACTTACAGTAAAATGGTAGAAATACTGGGGGAGAGAGAGATAGAAACAGTGGGGGGAGAGAGAGGAACACTGGGGGGAGAGAGAGAGGGAGACACTGGGGGGAGAGAGAGAACCACTGGGGAGAGAGAGTGAAACACTGGGGGTGGAGAGAGAAACAGTGGGGGGAGAGAGAGAGAAACACTGGGGGGGGATAGAGAAACACTGGGGGGTGGAGAGAGAGATAAACACTGCGGGTAGAGAGAGAAACACTGGGGAGAGAGCGAAACACTGGGGAGAGAGAGAAACACTGGGGAGAGAGACAGAAACACTGAGGTGAGAGAGAGAAACACAGCGGGGAGGAGAGAGAGAAACACTGGGGGGGAGAGAGAGAAACACTGGGTCGCGAGAGGGTGAAACACTGGTGGGAGAGAGAGAGAGAGAAACACTGCGGGTGGAGAGAGAAACACTGGGGAGAGAGCGAAACACTGGGGAGAGAGAGAAACACTGGGGAGAGAGACAGAAACACTGGGGGGAGAGAGAGAAACACAGGGGGGAGGAGAGAGAGAAACACTGGGGGGGAGAGAGAGAAACAGTGGGGGGGGGAGAGAGAGAAACACTGGGTCGCGAGAGGGTGAAACACTGGTGGGAGAGAGAGAGAGAGAAACACTGGGGGTGAGAGAGAAACACTGGGGAGAGAGAGAAACACTGGGGGAGGAAAGAGAGAGAGAGAGAAACACTGTGGGATTATAGAGAGAGAGAGAAACACTGGGGGAGATAGAGAAACACTGGGGGGAGAGAGAGAGAAAAACTGGGGGGAGTGAGAGAGAAACAGTGGGGGCAGCGAGACAGAAACACTGGGGAGAGACAGAGAAACACTGGTGGGAGAGACAGAGAAACACTTGTGGGAGAGAGAGAATAACACTGGGGGGAGAGAGAGATAAACACTTGGTGGAGAGAGGGTTAAACACTGGTGGGAGAGAGAGAGAGAAACACTGCGGGGGGAGAGAGAGAAACACTGGGGAGAGAGAGAGAGAAATCCGGGGGGTGAGAGAGAAACACCGGAGAGAGAGAGGAACACTGGGGAGAGACAGAAAGAGAAACACTGAGGGAGGAGATAGTGAGAGAGAGAGAAAAACAGCGTGGGTATAGAGAGAGAGAGAGAGAGATAAACACTGGAGGGAGAGAGAGAAACACTGGGGGGAGAGAGAGAGAAACACCGCGGGGAGAGAGAGAAACGCTGGGGGGAGAGAGAGAGCGACACTGGGGGGAGAGAGAGAGGGAAACACTGGTGGGAGAGAGAGAGAGAAACACTGCGGGTAGAGAGAGAAACGCTGGGGGGAGAGAGAGAGCGACACTGGGGAGAGAGAGAGAGGGAAACACTGGTGGGAGAGAGAGAGAGAAACACTGCGGGTAGAGAGAGAAACACTGGGGAGAGAGCGAAACACTGGGGAGAGAGAGAAACACTGGGGAGAGAGACAGAAACACTGGGGGGAGAGAGAGAAACACAGGGGGGAGGAGAGAGAGAAACACTGGGGGGAGAGAGAGAAACACTGGTGGGGGGGAGAGAGAGAAACACTGGGTCGCGAGAGGGTGAAACACTGGTGGGAGAGAGAGAGAGAGAAACACTGGGGGTGAGAGAGAAACACTGGGGAGAGAGAGAGAGAAACACTGGGGGAGGAAAGAGCGAGAGAGAGAGAAACACTGTGGGATTATAGAGAGAGAGAGAAACACTGGGGGGAGATAGAGAAACACTGGGGGGAGAGAGAGGAACACTGGGGAGAGAGAGAGAGAGCGACACTGGTGGGAGTGAGAGAGAAACACTGTGGGGAGAGTGATAAACACTGGGGGGGGAGAGAGAGAGAGAGACACTGGTGGGAGAGAGATGGACACTGGGGGGAGAGAGAGAGGGCGAAACACTGGGGGGAGAGAGAGAGAAACACTGGGGGAGAGAGAGAGAGAGAGAGAGAAACACTGGGGGAGAGTGATAGAGAAACACTGGGGGGAGAGAGAGAGCTGAGAGAGAGAAACTCAGTGGGGAGAGAGAGAGAGAGAAACACTGGGGGGAGAGAGAGAGAGAGAAACACTGGGGGAGAGAGAGAAACACTGGGGGGAGAGAGAGAGAAACACTGGGGGAGAGAGAGAGAGAAAAACACTGGGGGGAGAGAGAGAGAGAGAAACACTGGGTGAGAATGATAGAGAAACACTGGGGGGAGAGATACAGCTGAGAGAGAGAAACGCAGTGCGGAGAGAGATAGAGAGAAACACTGGGGAGGAGAAAGAGAAACACTGGGGGGAGAGAGAGAGAAAGAGAAACACTGTGGGAGAGAGAGAAACACTGGGGGGAGATAGAGAAACACTGCGCAGGAGAGAGAGAAACACTGGGGGGGTGGGGGGAGAGAGAGAAACACTGGGGGAGAGAGAGAGAAAAACTGGGGAGAGAGAGAGAGAGCGAGAAACACTGGGGGAGAGAGAGAAAAACACTGGGGAGAGAGAGAGAGAGAGAAAAACTGGGTGAGAGTGATAGAGAAACACTGGGGGGAGAGAGAGAGCTGAGAGAGAGAAACGCAGTGGGGAGAGAGAGAGAGAGAGAAACACTGGGGAGGAGAGAGAGAAATACTGGGGTGGGAGAGAGAGAGAAACACTGGGGGAGAGAGAGAAACACTGGGGGAGAGTAAGAGAAACACTGCGCAGGAGAGAGAGAAACACTGGGGGGTGAGAGAGAGAAACACTGGGGGAGAGAGAGAGAGAAAAACTGTGGAGAGAGAGAGAGTGAAACTCAGCCGGGAGAGAGAGAGAGAAACACTGGGGAGGAGAGAGAGAAACATTGGTCTGAGAGAGAGAGAAACACTGGGGGAGAGCGAGAAACACTTGTGTGAGAGAGAGAAACACGGGGGAGGAGGGCGAGAAACACTGGGGTGAGAGAGAGAGAAACACTGGTGGAGAGAGACAAACACTGGGGGGAGATAGAGAGAAACACTGGGGGGAGAGAGAGAAACACTGGGGGAGAGAGAGAGAGAACAACACTGGTGGGAGAGAGAGAGAGAGAAACACTGGGGGAGAGTGATAGAGAAACACTGTGGGGAGAGAGAGAGAGCTGAGAGAGAGAAACTCAGTGGGGAGAGAGAGAGAGAGAAACACTGGGGAGGAGAGAGAGAAACACTGGGGGAGAGAGAGAGCGAGAAACACTGGGGGAGAGAGAGAAAAACACTGGGTAGAGAGAGAGAGAAAAACTGGGTGAGAGTGATAGAGAAACACTGGGGGGAGAGAGAGAGCTGAGAGAGAGAAACGCAGTGGGGAGAGAGAGAGAGAGAGAGAGAAAAACACTGGGGAGGAGAGAGAGAAACACTGGGGGAGAGAGAGAGAGAGAAACACTGGGGGAGAGAGAGAAACACTGGGGGAGAGTAAGAGAAACACTGCGCAGGAGAGAGAGAAACACTGGGGGGTGAGAGAGAGAAACACTGGGGGAGAGAGAGAGAAAAACTGGGGAGAGAGAGAGAGAAAGCGAGAAACATTGTGTGGAGAGAGAGAGAGAGAGAAACTCAGCCAGGAGAGAGAGGGAGAAACACTGGGGAGGAGAGACAGAAACACTGGTCTGAGAGAGAAAGAGAAACACTGGGGGAGAGCGAGAAAACCTTGGGGGAGAGAGAGAAACACTGGGGAGGAGGGCGAGAAACAATGGGGTGAGAGAGAGAGAAACACTGGTGAAGAGAGACAAACACTGGGGGAGAGAGAGAGAAACACTGGGGGGAGAGAGAGAAACACTGGGGGAGAGAGAGAGAGAAAAACACCGGTGGGAGAGAGAGAGAGAGAAACACTGGGGGGAGAGAGAGAGAAAAACACTGGGGGGAGAGCGAGAGAAACACTGGGGGAGAGTGATAGAGAAACACTGGGGGGAGAGCTAGAGCTGAGAGAGAGAAACTCAGTGGGGAGAGAGAGAGAGAGAGAAACACTGGGGAGGAGAGAGAGAAACACGGGGGAGGAGAGAGAGAGAAACACTGGGGGAGAGAGAGAGAAAAACTGGGGAGAGAGAGAGAGAGCGAGAAACATTGTGTGGAGAGAGAGAGAGTGAAACTCAGCCGGGAGAGAGAGAGAGAAACAATGGGGAGGAGAGAGAGCAACACTGGTCTGAGAGAGAGAGAGAAACATTGGGGGAGAGCGAGAAACACTTGGGGGGGAGAGAGAAACACTGGGGAGGAGGGCGAGACACACTGGGGTGAGAGTGAGAGAAACACTGGTGGAGAGAGACAAACACTGGGGGGAGAGAGAGAGAAACACTGGGGGGAGAGAGAAACACTGGGGGAGAGAGAGAGAGAAAAACACTGGTGGGAGAGAGAGAGAGAGTAACACTGGGGGGAGAGAGAGAGAAAAACACTGGGGGGAGAGAGAGAGAGAGAAACACTGGGGGAGAGTGATAGAGAAACACTGGGGGGAGAGAGGGAGCTGAGAGAGAGAAAATCAGTGGGGAGAGAGAGAGAGAGAAACACTGGGGAGGAGAGAGAGAAGCACTGGGGGGAGAGAGAGAGAGAAACACTGGGGGAGAGAGAGAAACACTGGGGGTTAGAGAGAGAGAAACACTGCGGAGGAGAGAGAGAAACACTGGGGGAGAGAGTAACAGAAACACTGGTGGAGAGAGAGAAACACTGGGGGGACAGAGAGAGAAACACGGGGGGAGAGAGAGAAACACTGTGGGGAGAGATAGAGAGAAAGACACTGGGGGGAGAGAGAGAGAAACACTGGAGGGAGAGAGAGAGAAACACTGGGGAAGAGAGAGAGAAAAACTGGGGAGAGAGAGAGAGAGAGCGAGAAACATTGTGTGGAGAGAGAGAGAGAGAGAGAAACTCAGTCGGGAGAGAGAAAGAGAAACAATGGGGAGGAGAGAGAGAAACTCTGGTCTGAGAGAGAGAGAGAAACACTGGGGGAGAGCGGGAAACAATGGGGGGTGAGAGAGAAACACTGGGGAGGATAGAGAGAAACACATCGGGGGAGAGAGAGAGAAACACTGGTGGAGAGAGACAAACACTGGGGGGAGAGAGAGAGAAAAGCACTGTGGGGAGAGAGAGAGAGATACACTGGAGGAGAGAGAGAAACACTGGGGGGAGAGAGAGAGAAACTTTGGTGGAGAGAGAGAAACACTGGAGAAAGAGAGAGAGAAACACTGGGGGGAGTGAGAGAATCACTAGGGAGAGAGAGAGAAACACTGGGGGGGAGAGAGAAACAGTGGGGGGAGATAGAGAGAAACAGTAGGGGAGAGAGAGAAAGACTGGGGTGAGAGGGAAACACTGGGGAGAGAGAGAGAAACAATGGGGAGAGAGAGATAAACACTGGGGAAGAGAGAGTGAAACACTGGCGGGATGGAGAGAGGGATATAGAGAAACATTGGCGGGAGAAAGAGAGAGAGAG
Organism: Heptranchias perlo; assembly: GCF_035084215.1. Lineage (NCBI taxonomy): Eukaryota > Metazoa > Chordata > Chondrichthyes > Hexanchiformes > Hexanchidae > Heptranchias > Heptranchias perlo. The sequence continues at coordinate 1,858,148 of NW_027138239.1, forward strand.
AAACACTGGGGAGAGAGAGAGAGACACTGGGTGGAGAGAGGGTGAAACACTGGTGGGAGAGAGAGAGAGAAACACTGGGGCGGGAGAGAGAGAAAAACTGGGGAGAGAGAGAGAGAAACACTGGGGGAGAGAGAGAAACACTGGGGAGAGAGGGAGAGAGAGAAACACTGGGGAGGGAGAGAGAGAAACACTGAGGGAGAGAGAGAGAGAAACACTGTGGGGAGAGAGAGAAACACTGGGGAGAGAGAGGAACACTGTGGAGAGAGAGAGAGAGAAAAACACTGGGGGAGGAAAGAGAGAGAGAAACACTGTGGGGATGGAGAGAGACAGAGAAACACTGGGAGGAGATAGAGAAACACTGGGGGGAGAGAGAGAGAAACAGTGGGGAGAGACAGAGAGAAACACTGGGGAGAGACAGAGAAACACTGGTGGGAGAGACAGAGAAACACTGGTGGGAGAGAGAGAATAACACTGGGGGGGGGAGGGAGAGATAAACACTGGGGGGAGAGAGAGAGAAAAACTGGGGGGAGAGAGAGAGAAGAACATTGGGTGGAGTGAGGGTGAAACACTGGTGGGAGAGAGAGAGAGAAATACTGGGGGGGGGGGGGAGAGAGAGAGAAACACTGGAGGGAGAGGGAGAGAGAGAAACACTGGGGGGAGAGAGAGAAACACTGGGGAGAGAGAGGAACACTGGGGAGTGACAGAGAGAGAAACACTGTGGGAGGAGAGAGTGAGAGAGAGAGAGAAACAGTATGGGGATAGAGAGAGAGAGAAACACTGGGGGGATAGAGAGAAACACTGGGGGGAGAGTGGGAGAAAAACTGGGGGGAGAGAGAGAGAAACACTGGGGAGAGACAGAGAAACACTGGTGGGAGAGACAGAGAAACACTGGTAGGAGAGAGAGAATAGCATTGGGGGGAGAGAGAGATAAACACTGGGGGTGAGAGAGAGGGAAACACTGGGGGGAGAGAGAGAGAGAGAAGCACTGGGGGAGAGAGAGAGAGAAACACTGGGGGGAGAGAGAGAGGGAGAGAGAGGGTGAAACACTGAGGGGAGAGAGAGGAACACTGGGGGGAGAGAGAGAGAGAGACACTGGTGGGAGAGAGATGGAAACTGGGGGGAGAGAGAGAGAAACACTGGGGGGAGAGAGAGAAACACTGGGGTGAGAGAGAGAGGGAGAGAGAGAGAGAAACACTGGGGGGAGAGAGAGAGAGACACTGGGTGGAGAGAGAGAGAGAGACACTGGGTGGAGAGAGGGTGAAACACTGGTGGGAGAGAGAGAGAGAAACACTGCGGGGGGGAGAGAGAAACACTGGGGAGAGAGAGAGAGAAACACTGGGGGGAGAGAGAGAACACTGTGGAGAGAGGGAGAGAGATTAACACTGGGGAGAGAGAGAAACACTGGGGAGAGAGAGGAACACTGTGGAGAGAGAAAGAGAGAGAGAAACACTGGGGGAGGAAAGAGAGAGAGAGAGAAACACTGTGGGGATGGAGAGAGACAGAGAAACACTGGGGGAGGTAGAGAAACACTGGGGGGAGAGAGAGAGAAACACTGGGGAGAGACAGAGAGAAACACTGTGGAGAGACAGAGAAACACTGGTGGGAGAGACAGAGAAACACTGGTGGGAGAGAGAGAATAACACTGGGGGGAGAGGGAGATAAACACTGGGGGGAGAGAGAGAGAAAAACTGGGGGGAGGGAGAGAGAAACACTGGGGGGAGAGAGAGAGAGAAACACTGGGTGGAAAGAGGGTGAAACACTGGTGGGAGAGTGAGAGAGAAATACTGGGGGGGGGAGAGAGAGAAACACTGGAGAGAGAGGGAGAGAGAGAAACACTGGGGGGAGAGAGAGAAACACTGGGGGAGAGAGAGGAACACTGGGGAGAGAGAGAGAGAGAAACACTGTTGGAGGAGAGAGTGAGAGAGAGAGAGAAACAGTGTGGGGATAGAGAGAGGGAGAGAAACACTGGTGGGATAGAGATAAACACTGGGGGGAGAGTGGGAGAGACACTGGGGGGAAAGAGAGAGACACTGGGGGGAGATAGAGTGACAATGGGGGGAGAGAGAGAGAGAAACACTGTGGGGTGAGAGAGAGGGAAACACTGGTGGGAGAGAGGGAGAGAGAAACACTGGGGGAGAGAGAGAGAGGAACACTGGGGTGAGACAGAGAAACACTGGTGGGAGAGACAGAGAAACACTGGTGTGAGAGAGAGAATAGCACTGGGGGAGAGAGAGATAAACACTGGGGGGAGAGAGAGAGAAACACTGGGGGGAGAGAGAGAGACACTGGGGGAGATAGAGTGACAATGGGGGGAGAGAGAGAGAGAAACACTGTGGGGTGAGAGAGAGGGAAACACTTGTGGGAGAGAGGGAGAGAGAGAAACATAAGAACATAAGAACATAAGAAATTGGAGCAGGAGTAGGCCAATCGGCCCCTCGAGCCTGCTCCGCCATTCAATAAGATCATGGCTGATCCCAACCACAAATCTAAAGAACACAAGAAGTCGGAGCAGGACCCGGCCACATAGCCCCTGGGCCCTCTCCGCCACCCACAGGGCATTGACCGATCCGAACTCAGCTTCATGTCCAATTTCCTGCCCGCTCCCCATAACCCCTAATTCCCTTTACTTCTAGGAAACTGTCTATTTCTGTTTTAAATTTATCTAATGATGTAGCTTCCACAGCTTCCTGGGGCAGCAAATTCCACAGACCGACCACCCTCTGAGTGAAGAAGTTTCTCCTCATCTCAGTTTTGAAAGAGCAGCCCCTTATTCTAAGATTATGCCCCCTAGTTCTAGTTTCACCCATCTTTGGGAACATCCTTACTGCATCCACCCGATCAAGACCCTTCACAATCTTATATGTTTCAATAAGATCGCCTCTCATTCTTCTGAACTCCAATGAGTAGAGTCCCAATCTACTCAACCTCTCCTCATATGTCCGCCCCCTCATCCCCGGGATTAACCGAGTGAACCTTCTTTGTACTGCCTCGAGAGCAAGTATGTCTTTTCTTAAGTATGGAGACCAAAACTGTATGCAGTATTCCAGGTGCGGGCTCACCAATACCTTATATAACTGCAGCAATACCTCCTTGTTTTTATATTCTATCCCCCTAGCAATAAAAGCCAACATTCCGTTGGCTTTCTTGATCACCTGCTGCACCTGCATACCAACTTTTTGATTTTCTTGCACTAGGACCCCCAGATCCCTTTGTACTGGAGTACTTTCCAGTCTCTCGCCATTAAGAAAATAACTTGCTCTCTGATTTTTCCTGCCAAAGTGCATAACCTCACATTTTCCAATATTATATTGCATCTGCCAAATCTCCGCCCACTCACCCAGCCTGTCTATATCTCCTTGCAGGTTTTTTATGTCCTCCTCACTCTCTACTTTCCCTCCCATCTTTGTATCATCTGCAAATTTTGATATGTTGCACTCGGTCCTCTCCTCCAAATCGTTAATATAGATTGTAAAGAGTTGGGGACCCAGCACCGACCCCTGTGGAACACCACTGGTTACTGGTTGCCAGTCCGAAAATGAACCATTTATCCCAACTCTCTGCTTCCTGTTCGATAACCAATCCTCCACCCATGCCAGAATATTACCCCCAATCCCGTGATTTTTTATCTTAAGTAATAATCTTTTATGTGGCACCTTGTCGAATGCCTTCTGGAAGTCTAAATACACTACGTCCACTGGTTCCCCTTTATCCACCCTATACGTTATATCCTCGAAGAACTCAAGCAAATTTGTCAGACATGACTTCCCCTTCATAAAGCCATGCTGACTTTGTCCTATTAAATTATGCTTATCTAAATGTTCCGTTACTGTCTCCTTAATAATAGACTCCAAAATTTTACCCACCACAGATGTTAAGCTAACTGGCCTATAATTTCCAGCCTTCTGCCTACTACCCTTTTTAAATAACGGTGTTACATTAGCAGTTTTCCAATCTGCCGGGACCTCTCCTGAGTCCAGGGAATTTTGGAAAACTATCACCAAAGCATCCACAATCCCTACTGCCACTTCCCTCAAGACCCTAGGATGTAAGCCATCAGGTCCAGGGGATTTATCCGCCTTGAGTCCCATTATTTTACTGAGTACCATCTCCTGAGTGATTTTAATCGTATTTAGCTCCTCCCCCCCGAGAGTCCCCTGTTTGTCCAGTGTTGGGATATTCTTAGTGTCCTCTACTGTAAAGACTGAAACAAAATATTTGTTCAGCATTTTTGCCATCTCCATGTTTCCCACCATTAATTTCCCGGTCTCATCCTCTAAGGGACCTATGTTTGCCTTAGCCACCCTTTTTCTTTTTATATAACTATAGAAACTCTTGCTATCTGTTTTTATATTTTTTGCTAATTTCTTTTCATAATCTAACTTCCCTTTCTTAATCAATCCTTTAGTTACTTTTTGCTGTCTTTTGAAGAATTCCCAATCTTCTATCCTCCCACTAAGTTTGGCTACCTTATAGGTCCTTGTTTTTAGTCGGATACTATCCTTGATTTCTTTACTTAGCCACGGATGGCTGTCATTTCTTTTACACCCTTTTTTCCTCAGTGGAATATATTTATTTTGAAAGTTGTAAAATAACTCCCTAAATGAACACCACTGCTCATGTACCGTCTTACCCTTTAATCTATTTTCCCAGTCCACTTTAATCAATTCCGCTCTCATACCATCATAGTCTCCTTTATTCAAGCTCAGTACGCTTGTTTGAGAATCAACCTTCTCACCCTCTAATTGGATATGGAATTCAACCATGTTGTGGTCGCTCGTTCCAAGGGGATCCTTAACTAGGACATTATTAATTAATCCTGACTCATTACACAGGACCAGGTCCAAGGTTGCCTGCCCCCTTGTAGGATCAGTTACATACTGCTCAAGAAATCCATCCCTGATGCACTCAATGAACTCGTCCTCAAGGCTGCTCTGCCCAATTTGATTTGTCCAGTTAATATGATAATTAAAATCCCCCATAATTATGGCTGTTCCCTTATTACATGCCCCGACTATCTCCTGATTAATACTTCTTCCAGCAGAGTTGCAACTATTAGGAGGCCTATATACTACGCCCACTAATGTTTTTTTTCCCTTATTATTCCTTATCTCCACCCAAACTGTTTCATTATCTTGATGCTTTGTCCCAATATCATTTCTCTGCATTACAGTGATTCCTTCCTTTATTAACATAGCCACCCCACCTCCCCTTCCTTCCTGCCTGTCCTTCCTGATTGTTAAATACCCTGGCATATTTAATTCCCAGTCGTTGTCACCCTGCAGCCATGTTTCTGTAATGGCCACAAGATCAGACCCATACGTAGTTATTTGTGCCGTTAACTCGTCCATTTTATTACGAATGCTACGTGCATTCAGATAAAGAACTTTCAAATCTGTTTTGTGACGCTTAGTTCCTGCTTTTTCCTTTTTTAACACTTTACCTATTACTCCATACCTTCTGTCCCTTCCTGTTACACTTTCCTCTCTCTCCCTGCTCAGGTTCCCAACCCCCTGCCACTTTAGTTTAAACGCTCCCCAACAGCACTGGCAAACACTCCTCCTAGGACAGCAGTCCCGGCCCTGCCCAGGTGCAGACCATCCGGTTTGTACTGGTCCCACCTCCCCCAGAACCGTTTCCAGTGTCCCAGGAATTTGAATCCCTCCCCCTTGCACCATTCCTCTAGCCACGTATTCATTTGAAATATCCTCCTATTTCGACTCTGACTAGCACGTGGCACTGGCAGCAATCCTGAGATTACTACCTTTGAGGTCCTATTTTTTAATTTACCTCCTAACTCCCTATATTCTGCTTTTAGGACCTCATCCCCTTTTTTACCTATATCGTTGGTGCCTATGTGCACCACGACAGCTGGCTGTTCGCCCTCCCCCTCCAAAATGTTCTGTAGCCGCTCCGAGACATCCTTGATCCTTGCACCAGGGAGGCAACACACTATCCTGGAGTCTCGGTTGCGGCCGCAGAAACGCCTGTCTATTCCCCTTACAATTGAGTCCCCTATCACGAAAGCTCTGCCACTCTTTTTCCTCCCAGCCTGTGCAGCAGAGCTACCCGTGGTGCCAGGAAGTTGGCTGCTGCTGCCTTCCCCTGATAAGTCATCCCCCCCAACAGCATCCAAAGTGGCATATCTGTTTGAGAGGGGGATGGCCACAGGGGACCCCTGCACTACCTGCCTGCATCTCTTACTCTTCCTGGTGGTCACCCATTCACTTCCTGCCTGTATACCCTTTACCTGCGGTGTGACCAACTCGCTAAACGTGCTATCCACGAGATTCTCTGCATCGCGAATGCTCCACAGTGAGTCCACCCGCAGCTCCAGCTCCGAGATACGATCGGTCAGTAGCTGCAGGTGGACACACTTCCCGCACACATGGTCGGCAGGGACACTGGTAGTGTCCATGACTTCCCACATCTTGCAGGAGGAGCATATCACGGGTGCGAGGTCTGCTGCCATGACTTGCCTTAGCTTAGTTACCCCTTTTAAATTACGTTGAAATTAGAAAATGTTAACTATACTAGGGACCTAGGTTCACTAAAAAAAAACACTATCTGCTATAAAACCTGCAGATCTTCCCTTTCTTATTACTTTACTTACAGTAAAATGGTAGAAATACTGGGGGAGAGAGAGATAGAAACAGTGGGGGGAGAGAGAGGAACACTGGGGGGAGAGAGAGAGGGAGACACTGGGGGGAGAGAGAGAACCACTGGGGAGAGAGAGTGAAACACTGGGGGTGGAGAGAGAAACAGTGGGGGGAGAGAGAGAGAAACACTGGGGGGGGGGATAGAGAAACACTGGGGGGTGGAGAGAGAGATAAACACTGCGGGTAGAGAGAGAAACACTGGGGAGAGAGCGAAACACTGGGGAGAGAGAGAAACACTGGGGAGAGAGACAGAAACACTGAGGTGAGAGAGAGAAACACAGCGGGGAGGAGAGAGAGAAACACTGGGGGGGAGAGAGAGAAACACTGGGTCGCGAGAGGGTGAAACACTGGTGGGAGAGAGAGAGAGAGAAACACTGCGGGTGGAGAGAGAAACACTGGGGAGAGAGCGAAACACTGGGGAGAGAGAGAAACACTGGGGAGAGAGACAGAAACACTGGGGGGAGAGAGAGAAACACAGGGGGGAGGAGAGAGAGAAACACTGGGGGGGAGAGAGAGAAACAGTGGGGGGGGGGAGAGAGAGAAACACTGGGTCGCGAGAGGGTGAAACACTGGTGGGAGAGAGAGAGAGAGAAACACTGGGGGTGAGAGAGAAACACTGGGGAGAGAGAGAAACACTGGGGGAGGAAAGAGAGAGAGAGAGAAACACTGTGGGATTATAGAGAGAGAGAGAAACACTGGGGGAGATAGAGAAACACTGGGGGGAGAGAGAGAGAAAAACTGGGGGGAGTGAGAGAGAAACAGTGGGGGCAGCGAGACAGAAACACTGGGGAGAGACAGAGAAACACTGGTGGGAGAGACAGAGAAACACTTGTGGGAGAGAGAGAATAACACTGGGGGGAGAGAGAGATAAACACTTGGTGGAGAGAGGGTTAAACACTGGTGGGAGAGAGAGAGAGAAACACTGCGGGGGGAGAGAGAGAAACACTGGGGAGAGAGAGAGAGAAATCCGGGGGGTGAGAGAGAAACACCGGAGAGAGAGAGGAACACTGGGGAGAGACAGAAAGAGAAACACTGTGGGAGGAGATAGTGAGAGAGAGAGAGAAACAGCGTGGGTATAGAGAGAGAGAGAGAGAGATAAACACTGGAGGGAGAGAGAGAAACACTGGGGGGAGAGAGAGAGAAACACCGCGGGGAGAGAGAGAAACGCTGGGGGGAGAGAGAGAGCGACACTGGGGGGAGAGAGAGAGGGAAACACTGGGGGGAGAGAGAGAGAGAGAGAAACACTGGGGGGGGGGAGAGAGGAACACTGGGGGGAGAGAGAGAGAGCGACACTGGTGGGAGTGAGAGCGAAACACTGTGGGGAGAGTGATAAACACTGTGGGGGAGAGAGAGAGAGACACTGGTGGGAGAGAGATGGACACTGGGGGGAGAGAGAGAGGGGGAAACACTGGGGAAGAGAGAGAGAGAGAAACACTGAGGGGAGAGAGAGAGGGAGAGAGAGAGAAACACTGGGGGGAGGAGAGAGAGAGAGAGAAACTGGGGAGAGAGAGAGAAACACTGGAGAGAGAGAAACACTGGGGGGGGGAGAGAGAACCACTGGGGAGAGAGAGTGTAACACTGGGGGTGGAGATAGAAACAATGGGGGGAGAGAGAGAGAATAACTGCGGGTGGAGAGAGAAACACTGGGGAGAGAGCGAAACACTGGGGAGGGAGAGAAACACTGCAGAGACAGACAGAAACACTGGGGGGAGAGAGAGAAACACAGGGGGGAGGAGGAAGAGAAACACTGGTGGAGAGAGAGAGAAACACTGGCGGGATGGAGGGAGGGATATAGACAAACAGTGGGGGGAGAAAGAGAGAGAGAGAAACACTGGGGAGAGAGAGAGAAAAACACTGGGTCGAGAGAGGGTGAAACACTGGTGGGAGAGAGAGAGAGAGAAACACTGGGGGGGAGAGATAAACACTGGGGGGGTGAGAGAGAAACATTGGGTAGAGAGGGAGAGAGAGAAACACTGGGGAGAGAGGGAGAGAAACACTGGGGGAGAGAGAGAGTGAGAAACACTGTGAGGAGAGAGAGAAACACTGGGAAGAGAGAGGGACACTGTGTAGAGAGAGAGAGAGAAACACTGGGGGGAGAGACAGAAACACTGGGGAGAGAGAGAGAAACACGGGTGGGGGGGAGAGAAACACTGGAGAGAGAGAGGAACACTGGGGGGAGAGAGAGAAAGAGAGAGAAACACTGTGGGAGGAGAGAGTGAAAGAGAGAGAGAAACATTGTGGGTATGGAGAGAGAGAGAGACACTGGGGGGAGAGAGAGAAACACTGGGAGTAGAGTGAGAGAAACACTGGGGGAGCGAGAGTGAAACACTGGGGAGAGACAGAGAAACACTTGTGGGTGAGACAGAGAAACACTGGTGGGAGAGAGAGAACAGCATTGGGGAGAGAGAGAGATAAACAATGGGGGAGAGAGAGAGAAACACTGGGGGGTGGGAGAGAGAAAAACACTGGGGGGAGAGAGAGAGAGCTGAGAGAGAGAAATTCAGTGGGGAGAGAGAGAGAGCAACACTGGGGAGGAGAGAGAGAAACACTGCGGGGGGGAGAGTGAGATAAAAACACTGGGGGAGAGAGAGAAAGACTGGGGGGAGAGAGAGAGAAACACTGCGGAGGAGAGAGAGAAACACTGCGGGGAGAGAGAGAGAAATACTGGGGGGAGAGAGAGAAACACTGGGGGGAGAGAGAGAGAGAAAAACGCTGGGGGGAGAGAGAGACAAACACTGGGGGGAGAGAGAGAGAAAAACTGGTGGAGAGAGAGAGAGAGCGAGAAACATTGTGTGGAGAGAGAGAGAGAGAAACTCAGTCGGGAGAGAGATGGAGAAACAATGGGGAGGAGAGAGAGAAACACTGGTCTGAGAGAGAGAGAGAGAAACACGGGGGGAGAGCGAATAACACTTGGGGGAGAGAGAGAAACACTGGGGAGGAGGGCGAGAAACATTGGGGGGAGAGGGAGAGAAATACTGGTGGAGAGAGACAAACACTGAGGGGAAGAGAGAGAAACACTGAGGGGAGAGAGAGAAACACTGGGGGAGAGAGATAGAGAAAAACACTGGGGGGAGAGAGAGAGAGAGAAACACTGGGGGGAGAGAGAGCAAAGCACTGGGGGGAGAGAGAGAGAGAAACACTGGGTGAGAATGATAGAGAAACACTGGGGAGGAGGGCGAGAAACACTGGGGGGAGAGAGAGAGAAACAATGGTGGAGAGAGACAAACACTGGGGGAGAGAGAGAGAAACACTGGGGGGTGAGAGAGAAACACTGGGGGAGAGAGAGAGAGAGAAAAACACTGGGGGGAGAGAGAGAGAGAGAAACACTGGGTGAGAATGATAGAGAAACACTGGGGGGAGAGAGACAGATGAGAGAGAGAAACGCAGTGGGGAGAGAGATAGAGAGAAACACTGGGGAGGAGAGAGAGAAACACTTGGGGGAGAGAGAGAGAGAGAGTAACACTGGGGGAGAGAGAGAAACACTGGGGGGAGAGTGAGAGAAACACTGCGCAGGAGAGAGCGAAACACTGGGGGGAGAGAGAGAGAAACACTGGGGGAGAGAGAAAAACTGGGGAGAGAGAGAGAGAGAGCGAGAAACATTGTGTGGAGAGAGAGAGAGTGAAACTCTGCCGGGAGAGAGAGAGAGAAACACTGGGGAGGAGAGAGAGAAACACTGGTCTGAGAGAGAGAGAGAAACACTGGGGGAGAGCGAGAAACACTTGGGGGGAGAGAGAAACACTGGGGAGGAGGGCGAGAAACACTGGGGTGTGAGAGAGAGAAACACTGGTGGAGAGAGACAAAGAATGGGGGGAGAGAGAGAGAAACACTTGGGGAGAGAGAGAAACACTGGGGGAGAGAGAGGGGGAAAAACACTGGTGGGAGAGAGAGAGAGAAACACTGGGGGGGATAGAGAGAAAAACACTGGGGGGAGAGAGAGAGAGAAACACTGGGGGAGAGTGACAGAGAAACACTGGGGGGAGAGCGAGAGCTGAGAGAGAGAAACTCAGTGGGGAGAGAGAGAGAGAGAAACACTGGGGAGGAGAGAGAGAATCACTGGGGAGGAGGGCGAGAAACACTGGGGGGAGAGAGAGAGAAACACTGGTGGAGAGAGACAAACACTGGGGGGAGAGAGAGAGAAACACTTGGGGGAGAGAGAGAGAAACACTGGGGGAGAGAGAGAAAAACTGGGGAGAGAGTGAGAGAGCGAGAAACATTGTGTGGAGAGAGAGAGAGTGAAACTCAGCCGGGAGAGAGAGAGAGAAACACTGGGGAGGAGAGAGAGAAACACTGGTCTGAGAGAGAGAGAGAAACACTGGGGGAGAGAGGGAAAAACACTGGAGGGAGAGAGAGAGAGAAACACTGGGTGAGAGTGATAGCGAAACACTGGGGGGAGAGAGAGAGCTGAGAGAGAGAAACGCAGTGGGGAGAGAGAGAGAGAGAAACACTGGGGGAGAGTGAGAGAAACACTGGGGGGAGAGAGAGAGAAACACTGGTGGAGAGAGACAAACACTGAGGGGAGAGAGAGAGAAACACTGGGGGGAGAGAGAGAGAAAATCACTGGGGGAAGAGAAAGAGAGAGAAAAACACTGGGGGAGAGAGAGAAACGCAGTGGGGAGAGAGAGAGAGAGAAACACTGGGGGAGAGTGAGAGAAACACTGGGGGGAGAGAGAGAGAAACACTGGTGGAGAGAGACAAACACTGAGGGGAGAGAGAGAGAAACACTGGGGGGAGAGAGAGAGAAAATCACTGGGGGAAGAGAAAGAGAGAGAAAAACACTGGGGGAGAGAGAGAAACACTGGGGGAGAGTGAGAGAAACACTGCGCAGGAGAGAGAGAAACACTGGGGGGAGAGAGAGAGAAACACTGGGGGAGAGAGAGAAAAACTGTGGAGAGAGTGAGAGAGCGAGAAACATTGTGTGGAGAGAGAGAGAGTGAAACTCAGCCGGGAGAGAGAGAGAGAAACACTGGGGAGGAGAGAGAGAAACACTGGTCTGAGAGAGAGAGAGAAACACTGGGGGAGATCGAGAAACACTTGGGGGAGAGAGAGAAACACTGGGGAGGAGGGCGAGCAACACTGGGGTGAGAGTGAGAGAAACACTGGTGGAAAGAGACAAACACTGGGGGGAGAGAGAGAGAAACACTGGGGGAGAGTGAGAGAAACACTGGGGGGAGAGAGAGAGAAACACTGGTGGAGAGAGACAAACACTGAGGGGAGAGAGAGAGAATCACTGGGGGGAGAGAGAGAGAAAATCACTGGGGGAAGAGAAAGAGAGAGAAAAACACTGGGGGAGAGAGAGAAACGCAGTGGGGAGAGAGAGAGAAACACTGGGGGAGAGAGAGAAAAACTGTGGAGAGAGTGAGAGAGCGAGAAACATTGTGTGGAGAGAGAGAGAGTGAAACTCAGCCGGGAGAGAGAGAGAGAAACACTGGGGAGGAAAGAGAGAAACACTGGTCTGAGAGAGAGAGAGAAACACTGGGGGAGATCGAGAAACACTTGGGGGAGAGAGAGAAACACTGGGGAGGAGGGCGAGCAACACTGGGGTGAGAGTGAGAGAAACACTGGTGGAAAGAGACAAACACTGGGGGGAGAGAGAGAGAAACACTGGGGGGAGAGAGAGAAACACTGGGGGAGAGAGAGAGAAAAAAACACTGGTGGGAGAGAGAGAGAGAGAAACACTGGGGGGAGAGAGAGAGAAAAACACTGGGGGGAGAGAGAGAAAGAGAAACACTGGGGGAGAGTGATTGAGAAACACTGGGGTGAGAGATAGAGCTGAGAGAGAGAAACTCAGTGGGGAGAGAGAGAGAAACACTGGGGGGAGAGAGAGAGAAACACTGGGGGAGAGAGAGAAACACTGGGGGGAGAGAGAGAGAAACACTGGGGGAGAGAGAGAGAAAAAAACACTGGGGCGAGAGAGAGAGAGAGAGAAACACTGGGTGAGAATGATAGAGAAACAATGGGGGGAGAGAGACAGCTGAGAGAGAGAAACGCAGTGGGGAGAGTGATCGAGAGAAACACTGGGGAGGAGAGAGAGAAACACTGGGGGGAGAGATAGAGAAACACTGGGGGAGAGAGACAGAGAAAAACTGGGTAGAGAGTGAGAGAGCGAGAAACATTGTGTGGAGAGAGAGAGAGTGAAACTCAGCCGGGAGAGAGAGAGAGAAACACTAGGGAGGAGAGAGAGAAACACTGGTCTGAGAGAGAGAGAGAAACACTGGGGGAGAGCGAGAAACACTTGGGGGAGAGAGAGAAATACTGGGGAGGAGGGCGAGAAACACTGGGGTGAGAGTGAGATAAACACTGGTGGAGAGAGACAAACACTGGGGGGAGAGAGAGAGAAACACTGGGGGGTGAGAGAGAAACACTGGGTGAGAGAGAGAGAGAGAAAAACACTGGGGGGAGAGAGAGAGAGAGAAACACTGGGTGAGAATGATAGAGAAACACTGGGGGGAGAGAGACAGATGAGAGAGAGAAACGCAGTGGGGAGAGAGATGGAGAGAAACACTGGGGAGGAGAGAGAGAAACACTTGGGGGAGAGAGAGAAACACTGGGGAGGAGGGCGAGAAAAACTGGGGTGAGAGAGAGAGAGAGAAACACTGGGGGAGAGAGAGAAAAACACTGGGGGAGAGAGAGAGAGAGAAACACTGGGGGAGAGAGAGAAAAACACTGGGGGGACAGAGAGAGAGAGAAACACTGGTTGAGTGTGATAGAGAAATACTGGGGGGAGAGAGAGAGCTGAGAGAGAGAAACGCAGTGGGGAGAGAGAGAGAAACACTGGGGATGAGAGAGAGAAACACTGGGGGAGAGAGAGAGAGAGAAACACTGGGGGAGAGAGAGAAAAACACTGGGGGGACAGAGAGAGAGAGAAACACTGGTTGAGTGTGATAGAGAAATACTGGGGGGAGAGAGAGAGCTGAGAGAGAGAAACGCAGTGGGGAGAGAGAGAGAGGAAAACACTGGGGAGGAGAGACAGAAACACTGGGTGGAGAGAGAGAGAGAAACACTGGGGGAGAGAGAGAAACACTGGGGGAGAGTGAGAGAAACACTGCGCAGGTGAGAGAGAAATACTGGGGGGAGAGAGAGAGAAACACTGGGGGAGAGTGATAGAGAAACACTGGGGGGAGACAGAGAGCTGAGAGAGAGAAACTCAGTGGGGAGAGAGAGAGAGAGAAACACTGGCTGGAGAGAGAGAGAGAGAAACACTGGGGAGAGAGTGAGATAAAAACACTGGGGGGAGTGAGAGAGAGAGAAACACTGGGGGAGAGTGATAGAGAAACACTGGGTGGAGAGAGAGATAGCTGAGGGAGAGAAACTCAGTGGGGAGAGAGAGAGAAACACTGGGGGAGAGAGAGAGAAACACTGGGGGAGAGAGAGAGAGTAAAACACTGGGGAGAGAGAGAGAGAGAGAAACACTGGGTGAGAATGATAGAGAAACACTGGTGGGAGAGAGACAGCTGAGAGAGAGAAACTCAGTGCGGAGAGAGATAGAGAGAAACACTGGGGAGGAGAGAGAGAAACACTGGGGGGAGAGAGAGAGAGAGAGAAACACTGGGGGAGAGAGAGAAACACTGGGGGGAGAGTGAGAGAAACACTGGGGGAGAGAGAGAGAAAAACTGTGGAGAGAGAGACAGAGAGCGAGAAACATTGTGTGAAGAGAGAGAGAGTGAAACTCAGCCGGGAGTGAGAGAGAGAAACACTACGGAGGAGAGAGAGAAACATTGGTCTGAGAGAGAGAGAGAAACACTGGGGTGAGCGAGAAACACTTGGGGGAGAGAGAGAAACACTGGGGAGGAGGGCGAGAAACACTGGGGTGAGAGAGAGAGAAAAACTGGTGGAGAGAGACAAACACTGGGGGGAGAGAGAAATACTGGGGGAGAGAGAGAGAGAGAGAAACACTGGGGGAGAGTGATCGAGAAACACTGTGGGGAGAGAGAGAGGTGAGAGAGAGAAACTCAGTGGGGAGAGAGAGAGAGAGAAACACTGGGGATGAGAGAGAGAAACACTGGGGGAGAGAGAGAAAAACACTGGGGGGAGAGAGAGAGAGAGAAACACTGGTTGAGAGTGATAGAGAAACACTGGGGGGAGAGAGAGAGCTGAGAGAGAGAAACGCAGTGGGGAGAGAGAGAGAGAGAAAAACACTGGGGAGGAGAGAGAGAAACACTGGGGGGAGAGAGAGAGAGAAACACTGGGGGAGAGAGAGAAACACTGGGGGAGAGTGAGAGAAACACTGCGCAGGAGAGAGAGAGATACTGGGGGGAGAGAGAGAGAAACACTGGGGGGAGAGAGAGAAACACTGGGGGAGAGAGAGAGAAAAAAACACTGGTGGGAGAGAGAGAGAGAGAAACACTGGGGGGAGAGAGAGAGAAAAACACTGGGGGGAGAGAGAGAAAGAGAAACACTGGGGGAGAGTGATAGAGAAACACTGGGGTGAGAGATAGAGCTGAGAGAGAGAAACTCAGTGGGGAGAGAGAGAGAAACACTGGGGGGAGAGAGAGAGAAACACTGGGGGAGAGAGAGAAACACTGGGGGGAGAGAGAGAGAAACACTGGGGGAGAGAGAGAGAAAAAAACACTGGGGCGAGAGAGAGAGAGAGAGAAACACTGGGTGAGAATGATAGAGAAACAATGGGGGGAGAGAGACAGCTGAGAGAGAGAAACGCAGTGGGGAGAGTGATCGAGAGAAACACTGGGGAGGAGAGAGAGAAACACTGGGGGGAGAGATAGAGAAACACTGGGGGAGAGAGACAGAGAAAAACTGGGTAGAGAGTGAGAGAGCGAGAAACATTGTGTGGAGAGAGAGAGAGTGAAACTCAGCCGGGAGAGAGAGAGAGAAACACTAGGGAGGAGAGAGAGAAACACTGGTCTGAGAGAGAGAGAGAAACACTGGGGGAGAGCGAGAAACACTTGGGGGAGAGAGAGAAATACTGGGGAGGAGGGCGAGAAACACTGGGGTGAGAGTGAGATAAACACTGGTGGAGAGAGACAAACACTGGGGGGAGAGAGAGAGAAACACTGGGGGGTGAGAGAGAAACACTGGGTGAGAGAGAGAGAGAGAAAAACACTGGGGGGAGAGAGAGAGAGAGAAACACTGGGTGAGAATGATAGAGAAACACTGGGGGGAGAGAGACAGATGAGAGAGAGAAACGCAGTGGGGAGAGAGATGGAGAGAAACACTGGGGAGGAGAGAGAGAAACACTTGGGGGAGAGAGAGAAACACTGGGGAGGAGGGCGAGAAAAACTGGGGTGAGAGAGAGAGAGAGAAACACTGGGGGAGAGAGAGAAAAACACTGGGGGAGAGAGAGAGAGAGAAACACTGGGGGAGAGAGAGAAAAACACTGGGGGGACAGAGAGAGAGAGAAACACTGGTTGAGTGTGATAGAGAAATACTGGGGGGAGAGAGAGAGCTGAGAGAGAGAAACGCAGTGGGGAGAGAGAGAGAAACACTGGGGATGAGAGAGAGAAACACTGGGGGAGAGAGAGAGAGAGAAACACTGGGGGAGAGAGAGAAAAACACTGGGGGGACAGAGAGAGAGAGAAACACTGGTTGAGTGTGATAGAGAAATACTGGGGGGAGAGAGAGAGCTGAGAGAGAGAAACGCAGTGGGGAGAGAGAGAGAGGAAAACACTGGGGAGGAGAGACAGAAACACTGGGTGGAGAGAGAGAGAGAAACACTGGGGGAGAGAGAGAAACACTGGGGGAGAGTGAGAGAAACACTGCGCAGGTGAGAGAGAAATACTGGGGGGAGAGAGAGAGAAACACTGGGGGAGAGTGATAGAGAAACACTGGGGGGAGACAGAGAGCTGAGAGAGAGAAACTCAGTGGGGAGAGAGAGAGAGAGAAACACTGGCTGGAGAGAGAGAGAGAGAAACACTGGGGAGAGAGTGAGATAAAAACACTGGGGGGAGTGAGAGAGAGAGAAACACTGGGGGAGAGTGATAGAGAAACACTGGGTGGAGAGAGAGATAGCTGAGGGAGAGAAACTCAGTGGGGAGAGAGAGAGAAACACTGGGGGAGAGAGAGAGAAACACTGGGGGAGAGAGAGAGAGTAAAACACTGGGGAGAGAGAGAGAGAGAGAAACACTGGGTGAGAATGATAGAGAAACACTGGTGGGAGATAGACAGCTGAGAGAGAGAAACTCAGTGCGGAGAGAGATAGAGAGAAACACTGGGGAGGAGAGAGAGAAACACTGGGGGGAGAGAGAGAGAGAGAGAAACACTGGGGGAGAGAGAGAAACACTGGGGGGAGAGTGAGAGAAACACTGGGGGAGAGAGAGAGAAAAACTGTGGAGAGAGAGACAGAGAGCGAGAAACATTGTGTGAAGAGAGAGAGAGTGAAACTCAGCCGGGAGTGAGAGAGAGAAACACTACGGAGGAGAGAGAGAAACATTGGTCTGAGAGAGAGAGAGAAACACTGGGGTGAGCGAGAAACACTTGGGGGAGAGAGAGAAACACTGGGGAGGAGGGCGAGAAACACTGGGGTGAGAGAGAGAGAAAAACTGGTGGAGAGAGACAAACACTGGGGGGAGAGAGAAATACTGGGGGAGAGAGAGAGAGAGAGAAACACTGGGGGAGAGTGATCGAGAAACACTGTGGGGAGAGAGAGAGGTGAGAGAGAGAAACTCAGTGGGGAGAGAGAGAGAGAGAAACACTGGGGATGAGAGAGAGAAACACTGGGGGAGAGAGAGAAAAACACTGGGGGGAGAGAGAGAGAGAGAAACACTGGTTGAGAGTGATAGAGAAACACTGGGGGGAGAGAGAGAGCTGAGAGAGAGAAACGCAGTGGGGAGAGAGAGAGAGAGAAAAACACTGGGGAGGAGAGAGAGAAACACTGGGGGGAGAGAGAGAGAGAAACACTGGGGGAGAGAGAGAAACACTGGGGGAGAGTGAGAGAAACACTGCGCAGGAGAGAGAGAAATACTGGGGGGAGAGAGCGAGAAACACTGCGGGAGAGAGAGAGAAAAACACTGGGGAGGAGAGAGAGAAACACTGGGGGGAGAGAGACAGAGAAACACTGGGGGAGAGAGAGAAACACTGGGGGAGAGTGAGAGAAACACTGCGCAGGAGAGAGAGAAACACTGGGGGGAGAGAGAGAGAAACACTGGGGGAGATAGATAGAGAAAAACACTGGGGGGAGAGAGAGAGAGAGAAACACTGGGTGAGAATGATAGAGAAACACTGGGGGCAGAGAGACAGCTGAGAGAAAGAACTCAGTGCGGAGAGAGAAAGAGAGAAACACTGGGGAGGAGAGAGAGAAACACTGGGGGGAGAGAGAGAGAGAGAGAAACACTGGGGGAGAGAGAGAAACACTGGGGGGAGAGTGAGAGAAAAACTGGGGGAGAGAGAGAGAAAAACTGGGGAGAGAGAGAGAGAGAGCGAGAAACATTGTGTGAAGAGAGAGAGAGTGAAACTCAGCCGGGAGTGAGAGAGAGAAACACTGGGGAGGAGAGAGAGAAACATTGGTCTGAGAGAGAGAGAGAAACACTGGGGGAGAGCGAGAAACACTTGGGGGAGAGAGAGAAACACTGGGGAGGAGGGCGAGAAACACTGGGGTGAGAGAGAGAGAAACACTGGTGGAGTTAGACAAACACTGCGGGGAGAGAGAAACACTGGGGGAGAGAGAGAGTGAACAACACTGGTGGGAGAGATAGAGAGAGAGAAACACTGGGGGAGAGTGATCGAGAAACACTGTGGGGAGAGAGAGAGGTGAGAGAGAGAAACTCAGTGGGGAGAGAGAGAGAAACACTGGGGATGAGAGAGAGAAACACTGGGGGAGAGAGAGAGAGAGAAACACTGTTGGGAGAGAGAGAGAGAGAAACACTGGTTGAGTGTGATAGAGAAACACTGGGGAGAGAGAGAGAGCTGAGAGAGAGAAACGCAGTGGGGAGAGAGAGAGAGAGAAAAACACTGGGGAGGAGAGAGAGAAACACTGGGGGGGAGAGAGAGAGAGAAACACTGGGGGAGAGAGAGAAACACTGGGGGAGAGTGAGAGAAAAACACTGGGGTGAGAGAGAGAGCTGAGAGAGAGAAACTCAGTGGGGAGAGAGAGAGAGAAACACTGGGGGGAGAGAGAGAGAGAAACACTGGTTGGAGAGAGTGAGAGAGAAACACTGGGGGGAGAGAGAGAGAAAAACACTGGGGGGAGTGAGAGAGAGAGAAACACTGGGGGAGAGTGATAGAGAAACACTGGGGGAGAGAGATAGCTGAGGGAGAGAAACTCAGTGGGGAGAGAGAGAGAGAGAAACACTGTGGGGAGAGAGAGAGAGAAACACTGGGGGAGAGAGAAAAACACTGGGGGGAGAGAGAGAGAAACACTGGGGGAGAGAGTGAGAGAAAAACACTGGGGGGAGAGAGAGAGAGAGAGAAACACTGGATGAGAATGATAGAGAAACACTGGTTGGAGAGAGACAGCTGAGAGAGAGAAACTCAGTGCGGAGAGAGATAGAGAGAAACACTGGGGAGGAGAGAGAGAAACACTGGGGAGAGAGAGAGAGAGAGAGAGAAACACTGGGGGAGAGTGATAGAGAAACACTGGGGGGAGAGAGAGAGAGAGAAACACTGGGGGAGAGAGACAAACACTGGGGGGAGAGAGAAACACTGGGGGAGAGAGAGAGAGAACAACACTGGTGGGAGAGAGAGAGAGAGAGAGAAACACTGGGGGAGAGTGATCGAGAAACACTGTGGGGAGAGAGAGAGGTGAGAGAGAGAAACTCAGTGGGGAGAGAGAGAGAGAGAAACACTGGGGATGAGAGAGAGAAACACTGGGGGAGAGAGAGAGAGAGAAACACTAGGGGAGAGAGAGAAAAACACTGGGGGGAGAGAGAGAGAGAGAGACACTGGTTGAGAGTGATAGAGAAACACTGGGGGGAGAGAGAGAGCTGAGAGAGAGAAACGCAGTGGGGAGAGAGAGAGAGAGAAAAACACTGGGGAGGAGAGAGAGAAACACTGGGGGAGAGAGAGAGAGAAACACTGGGGGAGAGAGAGAAACACTGGGGGAGAGTGAGAGAAACACTGCGCAGGAGAGAGAGAAACACTGGGGGGAGAGAGAGAGAAACACTGGGGGAGAGTGATAGAGAAACACTGGGGGGGGGGAGAGAGAGAGAGAAACACTGGTTGGAGAGAGAGAGAGAAACACTGGGGTTAGAGAGAGAGAAAAACACTGGGGGGAGAGAGAGAGAGAGAAACACTGGGGGAGAGTGATAGAGAAACACTGGGGGGAGAGAGAGATAGCTGAGAGAGAGAAACTCAGTGGGGAGAGAGAGAGAGAAACACTGGGGGGAGAGAGAGAGAGAAACACTGGGGGAGAGAGAGAAACACTGGGGGGAGAGAGAGAGAAACACTGGGGGAGAGAGAGAGAGAAAAACACTGTGGGGAGAGAGAGAGAGAGAAACACTGGGTGAGAATGATAGAGAAACACTGGGGGGAGAGAGACAGCTGAGAGAGAGAAACTCAGTGCGGAGAGAGATAGAGAGAAACACTGGGGAGGAGAGAGAGAAACACTGGGGGAGAGAGAGAGAGAGAGAGAGAAACACTGGGGGAGAGAGAGAGAGAGAGAAACACTGGGGGAGAGTGATAGAGAAACACTGGGGGGAGAGAGAGAGAGAAACACTGGGGGAGAGAGACAAACACTGGGGGGAGAGAGAGAGAAACACTGGGGGGAGAGAGAGAAACACTGGGGGAGAGAGAGAGAAAAAAACACTCTTTGGAGAGAGAGAGAGTGAAACACTGGGGGGAGAGAGAGAGAAAAACACTGGGGGGAGAGAGAGAGAGAGAAACACTGGGGGAGAGTGATAGAGAAACACTGGGGGGAGAGAGAGATAGCTGAGAGAGAGAAACTCAGTGGGGAGAGAGAGAGAGAGAGAAACACTGGGGGGAGAGAGAGAGGAACACTGGGGGAGAGAGAGAAACACTGGGGGAGAGAGAGAGAAACACTGGGGGAGAGAGAGAGAGAAAAACATTGGGGGGAGAGAGAGAGAAACACTGGGTGAGAATGACAGATAAACACTGGGGGGAGAGAGACAGCTGAGAGAGAGAAACTCAGTGCGGAGAGAGATAGAGAGAAATACTGGGGAGGAGGGAGAGAAACACTGGGGGGAGAGAGAGAGAGAGAAACACTGGGGGAGAGAGAGAAACACTGGGGGGAGAGTGAGAGAAACACTGGGGGAGAGAGAGAGAAAAACTGGGGAGAGAGAGAGAGAGAGCGAGAAACATTGTGTGAAGAGAGAGAGAGTGAAACTCAGCCGGGAGTGAGAGAGAGAAACACTGGGGAGGAGAGAGAGAAACATTGGTCTGAGAGAGAGAGAGACACACTGGGGGAGAGCGAGAAACAGTTGGGGGAGAGAGAGATACACTGGGGAGGAGGGCGAGAAACACTGGGGTGAGGGAGAGAGAAACACTGGTGGAGAGAGACAAGCACTGGGGGGAGAGAGAAACACTGGGGGAGAGAGAGAGAGAACAACACTGGTGGCAGAGAGAGAGAGAGAGAAACACTGGGGGAGAGTGATCGAGAAACACTGTGGGGAGAGAGAGAGGTGAGAGAGAGAAACTCAGTGGGGAGAGAGAGAGAGAGAAACACTGGGGATGAGAGAGAGAAACACTGGGGGAGAGAGAGAGAGAGAAACACTGGGGGAGAGAGAGAAAAACACTGGGGGGAGAGAGAGAGAGAGAGACACTGGTTGAGAGTGATAGAGAAACACTGGGGGGAGAGAGAGAGAGAGCTGAGAGAGAGAAACGCAGTGGGGAGAGAGAGAGAGAGAAAAACACTGGGGAGGAGAGACAGAAACACTGGGGGGAGAGAGAGAGAGAAACACTGGGGGAGAGAGAGAAACACTGGGGGAGAGTGAGAGAAACACTGCGCAGGAGAGAGAGAAACACTGGGGGGAGAGAGAGAGAAACACTGGGGGAGAGTGATAGAGAAACACTGGGGGGAGAGAGAGAGCTGAGAGAGAGAAACTCAGTGGGGAGAGAGAGAGAGAGAAACACTGGGGGAGAGAGAGAGAGAGAAACACTGGTTGGAGAGAGAGAGAGAAACACTGGGGTTAGCTAGAGAGAAAAACACTGGGGGGAGAGAGAGAGAGAGAAACACTGGGGGAGAGTGATAGACAAACACTGGGGGGAGAGAGAGATAGCTGAGAGAGAGAAACTCAGTGGGGAGAGACAGAGAGAGAAACACTGGGGGGAGAGAGAGAGAGAAACACTGGGGGAGAGAGAGAAACATTGGGGTTGAGAGAGAGAAACACTGGGGGAGAGAGAGAGAGAAAAACACTGGGGGGGAGAGAGAGAGAGAGAAACACTGGGTGAGAATGATAGAGAAACACTGGGGGGAGAGAGACAGCTGAGAGAGAGAAACTCAGTGCGGAGAGAGATAGAGAGAAACACTGGGGAGGAGAGAGAGAAACACTGGGGGGAGAGAGAGAGAGAGAGAAACACTGGGGGAGAGAGAGAAACACTGGGGGGAGAGTGAGAGAAACACTGGGGGAGAGAGAGAGAAAAACTGGGGAGAGAGAGAGAGAGAGAGAGCGTGAAACATTGTGTGAAGAGAGAGAGAGTGAAACTCAGCCGGGAGTGAGAGAGAGAAACACTGGGGAGGAGAGAGAGAAACATTGGTCTGAGAGAGAGAGAGAAACACTGGGGGAGAGCGAGAAACACTTGGGGGAGAGAGAGAAACACTGGGGAGGAGGCTGAGAAACACTGGGGTGAGAGAGAGAGAAACACTGGTGGAGAGAGACAAACACTGGGGGGAGAGAGAAACACTGGGGGAGAGAGAGAGAGAACAACACTGGTGGGAGAGAGAGAGAGAGAAACACTGGGGGAGAGTGATCGAGAAACACTGTGGGGAGAGAGAGAGGTGAGAGAGAGAAACTCAGTGGGGAGAGAGAGAGAGAGAAACACTGGGGATGAGAGAGAGAAACACTGGGGGAGAGAGAGAGAGAGGGAGAAACACTGGGGGAGAGAGAGAAAAGCACTGGGGGGAGAGAGAGAGAGAGAAAAACTGGTTGAGAGTGATAGAGAAACACTGGGGGGAGAGAGAGAGCTGAGAGAGAGAAACGCAGTGGGGAGAGAGAGAGAGAGAAAAACACTGGGGAGGAGAGAGAGAAACACTGGGGGGAGAGAGAGAGAGAAACACTGGGGGAGAGAGAGAAACACTGGGGGAGAGTGAGAGAAACACTGCGCAGGAGAGAGAGAAACACTGGGGGGAGAGAGAGAGAAACACTGGGGGAGAGGGATAGAGAAACACTGGGGGGAGAGAGAGAGCTGAGAGAGAGAAACTCAGTGGGGAGAGAGAGAGAGAGAAACACTGGGGGGAGAGAGAGAGAGACAAACACTGGGGGAGAGATAGAAACACTGGGGGGAGAGAGAGAGAAACACTGGGGGAGAGTCAGAGAGAAAAACACTGGGGGGAGAGAGAGAGAGAGAAACACTGGGTGAGAATGATAGAGAAACACTGGTGGGAGAGAGACAGCTGAGAGAGAGAAACGCAGTGCGGAGAGAGATAGAGAGAAACACTGGGGAGGAGAGAGAGAAACACTGGGGGGAGAGAGAGAGAAAGAGAAACACTGGGGGAGAGAGAGAAACACTGGGGGAGAGTGATCGAGAAACACTGTGGGGAGAGAGAGAGGTGAGAGAGAGAAACTCAGTGGGGAGAGAGAGAGAGAGAAACACTGGGGATGAGAGAGAGAAACACTGGGGGAGAGAGAGAGAGAGAAACACTGGGGGAGAGCGAGAAAAACACTGGGGGTAGAGAGAGAGAGAGAAACACTGGTTGAGAGTGATAGAGAAACACTGGGGGGAGAGAGAGAGCTGAGAGAGAGAAACGCAGTGCGGAGAGAGATAGAGAGAAACACTGGGGAGGAGAGAGAGAAACACTGGGGGGAGAGAGAGAGAAAGAGAAACACTGGGGGAGAGAGAGAAACACTGGGGGAGAGTGATCGAGAAACACTGTGGGGAGAGAGAGAGGTGAGAGAGAGAAACTCAGTGGGGAGAGAGAGAGAGAGAAACACTGGGGATGAGAGAGAGAAACACTGGGGGAGAGAGAGAGAGAGAAACACTGGGGGAGAGCGAGAAAAACACTGGGGGTAGAGAGAGAGAGAGAAACACTGGTTGAGAGTGATAGAGAAACACTGGGGGGAGAGAGAGAGCTGAGAGAGAGAAACGCAGTGGGGAGAGAGAGAGAAAAAAACACTGGGGAGGAGAGAGAGAAACACTGGGTGGAGAGAGAGAGAGAAACACTGGGGGAGAGAGAGAAACACTGGGGGAAAGTGAGAGAAACACTGCGCAGGTGAGAGAGAAACACTGGGGGGAGAGAGAGAGAAACACTGGGGGAGAGTGATCGAGAAACACTGGGGGGAGAGAGAGAGCTGAGAGAGAGAAACTCAGTGGGGAGAGATAGAGAGAGAAACACTGGGGGGAGAGAGAGAGAGAGAAACACTGGGGGAGAGAGACAAACACTGGGGGAGAGAGAGAGAAACACTGGGGGGAGAGAGAGAAACACTGGGGGAGAGAGAGAGAAAAAAACACTGGTTGGATAGAGAGAGAGTGAAACACTGGGGAGAGAGAGAGAGAAAAACACTGGGGGGAGAGAGAGCGAGATACACTGGGGGAGAGAGAGAAACACTGGGGGAGAGTGAGAGAAACACTGCGCAGGAGAGAGAGAAACACTGGGGGGAGAGAGAGAGAAACACTGGGGGAGAGGTATAGAGAAATACTGGGGGAAGAGAGAGAGCTGAGAGAGAGAAACTCAGTGGGGAGAGAGAGAGAGAGAAACACTGGGGGGAGAGAGAGAGAGACAAACACTGGGGGAGAGATAGAAACACTGGGGGGAGAGAGAGAGAAACACTGGGGGAGAGTGAGAGAGAAAAACACTGGGGGGAGAGAGAGAGAGAAACACTGGGTGAGAATGATAGAGAAACACTGGTGGGAGAGAGACAGCTGAGAGAGAGAAACGCAGTGCGGAGAGAGATAGAGAGAAACACTGGGGAGGAGAGAGAGAAACACTGGGGGGAGAGAGAGAGAAAGAGAAACACTGGGGGAGAGAGAGAAACACTGGGGGAGAGTGATCGAGAAACACTGTGGGGAGAGAGAGAGGTGAGAGAGAGAAACTCAGTGGGGAGAGAGAGAGAGAGAAACACTGGGGATGAAAGAGAGAAACACTGGGGGAGAGAGAGAGAGAAACACTGGGGGAGAGAGAGAAAAACACTGGGGGGAGAGAGAGAGCTGAGAGAGAGAAACTCAGTGGGGAGAGAGAGAGAGAGAAACACTGGGGGGAGAGAGAGAGAGAGAAACACTGGGGTGGAGAGACAAACACTGGGGGGAGAGAGAGAGACACACTGGGGGAGAGCGAGAAACAGTTGGGGGAGAGAGAGATACACTGGGGAGGAGGGCGAGAAACACTGGGGTGAGGGAGAGAGAAACACTGTGGGGAGAGAGAGAGGTGAGAGAGAGAAACTCAGTGGGGAGAGAGAGAGAGAGAAACACTGGGGATGAGAGAGAGAAACACTGGGGGAGAGAGAGAGAGAGAAACACTGGGGGAGAGAGAGAAAAACACTGGGGGGAGAGAAAGAGAGAGAGACACTGGTTGAGAGTGATAGAGAAACACTGGGGGGAGAGAGAGAGCTGAGAGAGAGAAACGCAGTGGGGAGAGAGAGAGAGAAAAACACTGGGGAGGAGAGAGAGAAACACTGGGGGAGAGAGAGAGAGAAACACTGGGGGAGAGAGAGAAACACTGGGGGAGAGTGAGAGAAACACTGCGCAGGAGAGAGAGAAACACTGGGGGGAGAGAGAGAGAAACACTGGGGGAGAGTGATAGAGAAACACTGGGGGGAGAGAGAGAGAGAGAAACACTGGTTGGAGAGAGAGAGAGAAACACTGGGGGAGAGAGAGAAACACTGGGGGGAGAGAGAGAGAAACACTGCTGGAGAGAGAGAGAGAAAAACACTGGGGGGAGAGAGAGAGTGAGAAACACTGGGTGAGAATGATAGAGAAACACTGGGGGGAGAGAGACAGCTGAGAGAGAGAAACTCAGTGCGGAGAGAGATAGAGAGAAACACTGGGGAGGAGAGAGAGAAACACTGGGGGAGAGAGAGAGAGAGAGAGAGAAACACTGGGGGAGAGAGAGAGAGAGAGAAACACTGGGGGAGAGTGATAGAGAAACACTGGGGGGAGAGAGAGAGAGAGAAACACTGGGGGAGAGAGACAAACACTGGGGGGAGAGAGAGAGAAAAACACTGGGGGGAGAGAGAGAAACACTGGGGGAGAGAGAGAGAAAAAAACACTCTTTGGAGAGAGAGAGAGTGAAACACTGGGGGGAGAGAGAGAGAAAAACACTGGGGGGAGAGAGAGAGAGAGAAACACTGGGGGAGAGTGATAGAGAAACACTGGGGGGAGAGAGAGATAGCTGAGAGAGAGAAACTCAGTGGGGAGAGAGAGAGAGAGAGAAACACTGGGGGGAGAGAGAGAGGAACACTGGGGGAGAGAGAGAAACACTGGGGGAGAGAGAGAGAAACACTGGGGGAGAGAGAGAGAGAAAAACATTGGGGGGAGAGAGAGAGAAACACTGGGTGAGAATGATAGAGAAACACTGGGGGGAGAGAGACAGCTGAGAGAGAGAAACTCAGTGCGGAGAGAGATAGAGAGAAACACTGGGGAGGAGGGAGAGAAACACTGGGGGGAGAGAGAGAGAGAGAAACACTGGGGGAGAGAGAGAAACACTGGGGGGAGAGTGAGAGAAACACTGGGGGAGAGAGAGAGAAAAACTGGGGAGAGAGAGAGAGAGAGCGAGAAACATTGTGTGAAGAGAGAGAGAGTGAAACTCAGCCGGGAGTGAGAGAGAGAAACACTGGGGAGGAGAGAGAGAAACATTGGTCTGAGAGAGAGAGAGACACACTGGGGGAGAGCGAGAAACAGTTGGGGGAGAGAGAGATACACTGGGGAGGAGGGCGAGAAACACTGGGGTGAGGGAGAGATAAACACTGGTGGAGAGAGACAAGCACTGGGGGGAGAGAGAAACACTGGGGGAGAGAGAGAGAGAACAACACTGGTGGCGGAGAGAGAGAGAGAGAAACACTGGGGGAGAGTGATCGAGAAACACTGTGGGGAGAGAGAGAGGTGAGAGAGAGAAACTCAGTGGGGAGAGAGAGAGAGAGAAACACTGGGGATGAGAGAGAGAAACACTGGGGGAGAGAGAGAGAGAGAGAAACACTGGGGGTGAGAGAGAAAAACACTGGGGGGAGAGAGAGAGAGAGACACTGGTTGAGAGTGATAGAGAAACACTGGGGGGAGAGAGAGAGAGCTGAGAGAGAGAAACGCAGTGGGGAGAGAGAGAGAGAGAAAAACACTGGGGAGGAGAGACAGAAACACTGGGGGGAGAGAGAGAGAGAAACACTGGGGGAGAGAGAGAAACACTGGGGGAGAGTGAGAGAAACACTGCGCAGGAGAGAGAGAAACACTGGGGGGAGAGAGAGAGAAACACTGGGGGAGAGTAATAGAGAAACACTGGGGGGAGAGAGAGAGCTGAGAGAGAGAAACTCAGTGGGGAGAGAGAGAGAGAGAAACACTGGGGGAGAGAGAGAGAGAGAAACACTGGTTGGAGAGAGAGAGAGAAACACTGGGGTTAGAGAGAGAGAAAAACACTGGGGGGAGAGAGAGAGAGAGAAACACTGGGGGAGAGTGATAGACAAACACTGGGGGGAGAGAGAGATAGCTGAGAGAGAGAAACTCAGTGGGGAGAGAGAGAGAGAGAAACACTGGGGGGAGAGAGAGAGAGAAACACTGGGGGAGAGAGAGAAACATTGGGGTTGAGAGAGAGAAACACTGGGGGAGAGAGAGAGAGAAAAACACTGGGGGGAGAGAGAGAGAGAGAAACACTGGGTGAGAATGATAGAGAAACACTGGGGGGAGAGAGACAGCTGAGAGAGAGAAACTCAGTGCGGAGAGAGATAGAGAGAAACACTGGGGAGGAGAGAGAGAAACACTGGGGGGAGAGAGAGAGATAGAGAAACACTGGGGGAGAGAGAGAAACACTGGGGGGAGAGTGAGAGAAACACTGGGGGAGAGAGAGAGAAAAAATGGGGAGAGAGAGAGAGAGAGAGCGTGAAACATTGTGTGAAGAGAGAGAGAGTGAAACTCAGCCGGGAGTGAGAGAGAGAAACACTGGGGAGGAGAGAGAGAAACATTGGTCTGAGAGAGAGAGAGAAACACTGGGGGAGAGCGAGAAACACTTGGGGGAGAGAGAGAAACACTGGGGAGGAGGCTGAGAAACACTGGGGTGAGAGAGAGAGAAACACTGGTGGAGAGAGACAAACACTGGGGGGAGAGAGAAACACTGGGGGAGAGAGAGAGAGAACAACACTGGTGGGAGAGAGAGAGAGAGAGAAACACTGGGGGAGAGTGATCGAGAAACACTGTGGGGAGAGAGAGAGGTGAGAGAGAGAAACTCAGTGGGGAGAGAGAGAGAGAGAAACACTGGGGATGAGAGAGAGAAACACTGGGGGAGAGAGAGAGAGAGAGAGAAACACTGGGGGAGAGAGAGAAAAGCACTGGGGGGGGAGAGAGAGAGAGAAAAACTGGTTGAGAGTGATAGAGAAACACTGGGGGGAGAGAGAGAGCTGAGAGAGAGAAACGCAGTGGGGAGAGAGAGAGAGAGAAAAACACTGGGGAGGAGAGAGAGAAACACTGGGGGGAGAGAGAGAGAGAAACACTGGGGGAGAGAGAGAAACACTGGGGGAGAGTGAGAGAAACACTGCGCAGGAGAGAGAGACACACTGGGGGGAGAGAGAGAGAAACACTGGGGGAGAGGGATAGAGAAACACTGGGGGGAGAGAGAGAGCTGAGAGAGAGAAACTCAGTGGGGAGAGAGAGAGAGAGAAACACTGGGGGGAGAGAGAGAGAGACAAACACTGGGGGAGAGATAGAAACACTGGGGGGAGAGAGGGAGAAACACTGGGGGAGAGTCAGAGAGAAAAACACTGGGGGGAGAGAGAGAGAGAAACACTGGGTGAGAATGATAGAGAAACACTGGTGGGAGAGAGACAGCTGAGAGAGAGAAACGCAGTGCGGAGAGAGATAGAGAGAAACACTGGGGAGGAGAGAGAGAAACACTGGGGGGAGAGAGAGAGAAAGAGAAACACTGGGGGAGAGAGAGAAACACTGGGGGAGAGTGATCGAGAAACACTGTGGGGAGAGAGAGAGGTGAGAGAGAGAAACTCAGTGGGGAGAGAGAGAGAGAGAAACACTGGGGATGAGAGAGAGAAACACTGGGGGAGAGAGAGAGAGAGAAACACTGGGGGAGAGCGAGAAAAACACTGGGGGGAGAGAGAGAGAGAGAAACACTGGTTGAGAGTGATAGAGAAACACTGGGGGGAGAGAGAGCTGAGAGAGAGAAACGCAGTGGGGAGAGAGAGAGAAAAAAACACTGGGGAGGAGAGAGAGAAACACTGGGTGGAGAGAGAGAGAGAAACACTGGGGGAGAGAGAGAAACACTGGGGGAGAGTGAGAGAAACACTGCGCAGGTGAGAGAGAAACACTGGGGGGAGAGAGAGAGAAACACTGGGGGAGAGTGATAGAGAAACACTGGGGGGAGAGAGAGAGCTGAGAGAGAGAAACTCAGTGGGGAGAGAGAGAGAGAGAAACACTGGGGGAGAGAGACAAACACTGGGGTGAGAGAGAGAGAAACACTGGGGGGAGAGAGAGAAACACTGGGGGAGAGAGAGAGAAAAAAACACTGGTTGGATAGAGAGAGAGTGAAACACTGGGGGGAGAGAGAGAGAAAAACACTGGGGGGAGAGAGAGAGAGAAACACTGGGGGAGAGAGAGAAACACTGGGGGAGAGTGAGAGAAACACTGCGCAGGAGAGAGAGAAACACTGGGGGGAGAGAGAGAGAAACACTGGGGGAGAGGTATAGAGAAACACTGGGGGGAGAGAGAGAGCTGAGAGAGAGAAACTCAGTGGGGAGAGAGAGAGAGAGAAACACTGGGGGGAGAGAGAGAGAGACAAACACTGGGGGAGAGATAGAAACACTGGGGGGAGAGAGAGAGAAACACTGGGGGAGAGTGAGAGAGAAAAACACTGGGTGGAGAGAGAGAGAGAAACACTGGGTGAGAATGATAGAGAAACACTGGTGGGAGAGAGACAGCTGAGAGAGAGAAACGCAGTGCGGAGAGAGATAGAGAGAAACACTGGGGAGGAGAGAGAGAAACACTGGGGGGAGAGAGAGGGAAAGAGAAACACTGGGGGAGAGAGAGAAACACTGGGGGAGAGTGATCGAGAAACACTGTGGGGAGAGAGAGAGGTGAGAGAGAGAAACTCAGTGGGGAGAGAGAGAGAGAGAAACACTGGGGATGAAAGAGAGAAACACTGGGGGAGAGAGAGAGAGAGAAACACTGGGGGAGAGAGAGAAAAACACTGGGGGGAGAGAGAGAGAGATAAACACTGGTTGAGAGTGATAGAGAAACACTGGGGGGGAGAGAGAGAGCTGAGAGAGAGAAACGCAGTGGGGAGAGAGAGAGAGAAAAAAACACTGGGGAGGAGAGAGAGAAACACTGGGGGGAGAGTGAGAGAAACACTGGGGGAGAGAGAGAGAAAAACTGGGGAGAGAGAGAGAGAGAGCGAGAAACATTGTGTGAAGAGAGAGAGAGTGAAACTCAGCCGGGAGTGAGAGAGAGAAACACTGGGGAGGAGAGAGAGAAACATTGGTCTGAGAGAGAGAGAGACACACTGGGGGAGAGCGAGAAACAGTTGGGGGAGAGAGAGATACACTGGGGAGGAGGGCGAGAAACACTGGGGTGAGGGAGAGAGAAACACTGGTGGAGAGAGACAAGCACTGGGGGGAGAGAGAAACACTGGGGGAGAGAGAGAGAGAACAACACTGGTGGGAGAGAGAGAGAGAGAGAAACACTGGGGGAGAGTGATCGAGAAACACTGTGGGGAGAGAGAGAGGTGAGAGAGAGAAACTCAGTGGGGAGAGAGAGAGAGAGAAACACTGGGGATGAGAGAGAGAAACACTGGGGGAGAGAGAGAGAGAGAGAGAAACACTGGGGGAGAGAGAGAAAAGCACTGGGGGGAGAGAGAGAGAGAGAAAAACTGGTTGAGAGTGATAGAGAAACACTGGGGGAGAGAGAGAGAGCTGAGAGAGAGAAACGCAGTGGGGAGAGAGAGAGAGAGAAAAACACTGGGGAGGAGAGACAGAAACACTGGGGGGAGAGAGAGAGAGAAACACTGGGGGAGAGAGAGAAACACTGGGGGAGAGTGAGAGAAACACTGCGCAGGAGAGAGAGAAACACTGGGGGGAGAGAGAGAGAAACACTGGGGGAGAGTGATAGAGAAACACTGGGGGGAGAGAGAGAGCTGAGAGAGAGAAACTCAGTGGGGAGAGAGAGAGAGAGAAACACTGGGGGAGAGAGAGAGAGAGAAACACTGGTTGGAGAGAGAGAGAGAGAAACACTGGGGTTAGAGAGAGAGAAAAACACTGGGGGGAGAGAGAGAGAGAGAAACACTGGGGGAGAGTGATAGACAAACACTGGGGGGAGAGAGAGATAGCTGAGAGAGAGAAACTCAGTGGGGAGAGAGAGAGAGAGAAACACTGGGGGGAGAGAGAGAGAGAAACACTGGGGGAGAGAGAGAAACATTGGGGTTGAGAGAGAGAAACACTGGGGGAGAGAGAGAGAGAAAAACACTGGGGGGAGAGAGAGAGAGAGAAACACTGGGTGAGAATGATAGAGAAACACTGGGGGGAGAGAGAGATAGCTGAGAGAGAGAAACTCAGTGGGGAGAGAGAGAGAGAGAAACACTGGGGGGAGAGAGAGAGAGAAACACTGGGGGAGAGAGAGAAACATTGGGGTTGAGAGAGAGAAACACTGGGGGAGAGAGAGAGAGAAAAACACTGGGGGGAGAGAGAGAGAGAGAAACACTGGGTGAGAATGATAGAGAAACACTGGGGGGGGAGAGACAGCTGAGAGAGAGAAACTCAGTGCGGAGAGAGATAGAGAGAAACACTGGGGAGGAGAGAGAGAAACACTGGGGGGAGAGAGAGAGAGAGAGAAACACTGGGGGAGAGAGAGAAACACTGGGGGGAGAGTGAGAGAAACACTGGGGGAGAGAGAGAGAAAAACTGGGGAGAGAGAGAGAGAGAGCGTGAAACATTGTGTGAAGAGAGAGAGAGTGAAACTCAGCCGGGAGTGAGAGAGAGAAACACTGGGGAGGAGAGAGAGAAACATTGGTCTGAGAGAGAGAGAGAAACACTGGGGGAGAGCGAGAAACACTTGGGGGAGAGAGAGAAACACTGGGGAGGAGGCTGAGAAACACTGGGGTGAGAGAGAGAGAAACACTGGTGGAGAGAGACAAACACTGGGGGGAGAGAGAAACACTGGGGGAGAGAGAGAGAGAACAACACTGGTGGGAGAGAGAGAGAGAGAGAAACACTGGGGGAGAGTGATCGAGAAACACTGTGGGGAGAGAGAGAGGTGAGAGAGAGAAACTCAGTGGGGAGAGAGAGAGAGAGAAACACTGGGGATGAGAGAGAGAAACACTGGGGGAGAGAGAGAGAGAGAGAGAAACACTGGGGGAGAGAGAGAAAAGCACTGGGGGGAGAGAGAGAGAGAGAAAAACTGGTTGAGAGTGATAGAGAAACACTGGGGGGAGAGAGAGAGCTGAGAGAGAGAAACGCAGTGGGGAGAGAGAGAGAGAGAAAAACACTGGAGAGGAGAGAGAGAAACACTGGGGGGAGAGAGAGAGAGAAACACTGGGGGAGAGAGAGAAACACTGGGGGAGAGTGAGAGAAACACTGCGCAGGAGAGAGAGAAACACTGGGGGGAGAGAGAGAGAAACACTGGGGGAGAGGGATAGAGAAACACTGGGGGGAGAGAGAGAGCTGAGAGAGAGAAACTCAGTGGGGAGAGAGAGAGAGAGAAACACTGGGGGGAGAGAGAGAGAGACAAACACTGGGGGAGAGATAGAAACACTGGGGGGAGAGAGAGAGAAACACTGGGGGAGAGTCAGAGAGAAAAACACTGGGGGGAGAGAGAGAGAGAAACACTGGGTGAGAATGATAGAGAAACACTGGTGGGAGAGAGACAGCTGAGAGAGAGAAACGCAGTGCGGAGAGAGATAGAGAGAAACACTGGGGAGGAGAGAGAGAAACACTGGGGGGAGAGAGAGAGAAAGAGAAACACTGGGGGAGAGAGAGAAACACTGGGGGAGAGTGATCGAGAAACACTGTGGGGAGAGAGAGAGGTGAGAGAGAGAAACTCAGTGGGGAGAGAGAGAGAGAGAAACACTGGGGATGAGAGAGAGAAACACTGGGGGAGAGAGAGAGAGAGAAACACTGGGGGAGAGCGAGAAAAACACTGGGGGGAGAGAGAGAGAGAGAAACACTGGTTGAGAGTGATAGAGAAACACTGGGGGGAGAGAGAGAGCTGAGAGAGAGAAACGCAGTGGGGAGAGAGAGAGAAAAAAACACTGGGGAGGAGAGAGAGAAACACTGGGTGGAGAGAGAGAGAGAAACACTGGGGGAGAGAGAGAAACACTGGGGGAGAGTGAGAGAAACACTGCGCAGGTGAGAGAGAAACACTGGGGGGAGAGAGAGAGAAACACTGGGGGAGAGTGATAGAGAAACACTGGGGGGAGAGAGAGAGCTGAGAGAGAGAAACTCAGTGGGGAGAGAGAGAGAGAGAAACACTGGGGGGAGAGAGAGAGAGAGAAACACTGGGGGAGAGAGACAAACACTGGGGGGAGAGAGAGAGAAACACTGGGGGGAGAGAGAGAAACACTGGGGGAGAGAGAGAGAAAAAAACACTGGTTGGATAGAGAGAGAGTGAAACACTGGGGGGAGAGAGAGAGAAAAACACTGGGGGGAGAGAGAGAGAGAAACACTGGGGGAGAGAGAGAAACACTGGGGGAGAGTGAGAGAAACACTGCGCAGGAGAGAGAGAAACACTGGGGGTAGAGAGAGAGAAACACTGGGGGAGAGGTATAGAGAAACACTGGGGGGAGAGAGAGAGCTGAGAGAGAGAAACTCAGTGGGGAGAGAGAGAGAGAGAAACACTGGGGGGAGAGAGAGAGAGACAAACACTGGGGGAGAGATAGAAACACTGGGGGGAGAGAGAGAGAAACACTGGGGGAGAGTGAGAGAGAAAAACACTGGGGGGAGAGAGAGAGAGAAACACTGGGTGAGAATGATAGAGAAACACTGGTGGGAGAGAGACAGCTGAGAGAGAGAAACGCAGTGCGGAGAGAGATAGAGAGAAACACTGGGGAGGAGAGAGAGAAACACTGGGGGGAGAGAGAGAGAAAGAGAAACACTGGGGGAGAGAGAGAAACACTGGGGGAGAGTGATCGAGAAACACTGTGGGGAGAGAGAGAGGTGAGAGAGAGAAACTCAGTGGGGAGAGAGAGAGAGAGAAACACTGGGGATGAAAGAGAGAAACACTGGGGGAGAGAGAGAGAGAGAAACACTGGGGGAGAGAGAGAAAAACACTGGGGGGAGAGAGAGAGAGAGAAACACTGGTTGAGAGTGATAGAGAAACACTGGGGGGAGAGAGAGAGCTGAGAGAGAGAAACGCAGTGGGGAGAGAGAGAGAGAAAAAAACACTGGGGAGGAGAGAGAGAAACACTGGGGGGAGAGAGAGAGAGAAACACTGGGGGAGAGAGAGAAACACTGGGGGAGAGTGAGAGAAACACTGCGCAGGAGAGAGAGAAACACTGGGGGGAGAGAGAGAGAGAGAAACACTGGTTGGAGAGAGAGAGAGAGAAACACTGGGGGGAGAGAGAGAGAGAAACACTGGGGGGAGAGAGAGAGAGAGAAACACTGGGGAAGAGTGATAGAGAAACACTGGGGGAGAGAGAGATAGCTGAGAGAGAGAAACTCAGTGGGGAGAGAGAGAGAGAGAAACACTGGGGGGAGAGAGAGGGAGAAACACTGGGGGAGAGAGAGAAACACTGGGGGGAGAGAGAGAGAAACACTGGGGGAGAGAGAGAGAGAAAAACACTGGGGGGAGAGAGAGAGAGAGAAACACTGGGTGAGAATGATAGAGAAACACTGGGGAAGAGAGACAGCTGAGAGAGAGAAACTCAGTGCGGAGAGAGATAGAGAGAAACACTGGGGAGGAGAGAGAGAAACACTGGGGGGAGAGAGAGAGAGAGAGAAACACTGGGGGAGAGAGAGAAACACTGGGGGGAGAGTGAGAGAAACACTGGGGGAGAGAGAGAAACACTGGGGAGGAGAGAGAGAAACATTGGTCTGAGAGAGAGAGAGAAACACTGGGGGATAGTGAGAAACACTTGGGGGAGAGAGAGAAACACTGGGGAGGAGGGCGAGAAACACTGGGGTGAGAGAGAGAGAAACACTGGTGGAGAGAGACAAACACTGGGGGGAGAGAGAAACACTGGGGGAGAGAGAGAGAACAACACTGGTGGGAGTGAGAGAGAGAGAGAAACACTGGGGGAGAGTGATCGAGAAACACTGTGGGGAGAGAGAGAGGTGAGAGAGAGAAACTCAGTGGGGAGAGAGAGAGAGAGAAACACTGGGGGAGAGAGAGAGAGAGAAACACTGGGGGAGAGAGAGAAAAACACTGGGGGGAGAGAGAGAGAGAGAAACACTGGTTGAGAGTGATAGAGAAACACTGGGGGGAGAGAGAGAGCTGAGAGAGAGAAACGCAGTGGGGAGAGAGAGAGAGAAAAAAACACTGGGGAGGAGAGAGAGAAACACTGGGGGGAGAGAGAGAGAGAAACACTGGGGGAGAGAGAGAAACACTGGGGGAGAGTGAGAGAAACACTGCGCAGGAGAGAGAGAAACACTGGGGGGAGAGAGAGAGAGAGAAACACTGGTTGGAGAGAGAGAGAGAGAAACACTGGGGGGAGAGAGAGAGAGAAACACTGGGGGGAGAGAGAGAGAGAGAAACACTGGGGAAGAGTGATAGAGAAACACTGGGGGAGAGAGAGATAGCTGAGAGAGAGAAACTCAGTGGGGAGAGAGAGAGAGAGAAACACTGGGGGGAGAGAGAGGGAGAAACACTGGGGGAGAGAGAGAAACACTGGGGGGAGAGAGAGAGAAACACTGGGGGAGAGAGAGAGAGAAAAACACTGGGGGGAGAGAGAGAGAGAGAAACACTGGGTGAGAATGATAGAGAAACACTGGGGAAGAGAGACAGCTGAGAGAGAGAAACTCAGTGCGGAGAGAGATAGAGAGAAACACTGGGGAGGAGAGAGAGAAACACTGGGGGGAGAGAGAGAGAGAGAGAAACACTGGGGGAGAGAGAGAAACACTGGGGGGAGAGTGAGAGAAACACTGGGGGAGAGAGAGAGAAAAACTGGGGAGAGAGAGAGAGAGAGCGAGAAACATTGTGTGAAGAGAGAGAGAGTGAAACTCAGCCGGGAGTGAGAGAGAGAAACACTGGGGAGGAGAGAGAGAAACATTGGTCTGAGAGAGAGAGAGAAACACTGGGGGAGAGCGAGAAACACTTGGGGGAGAGAGAGAAACACTGGGGAGGAGGGCGAGAAACACTGGGGTGAGAGAGAGAGAAACACTGGTGGAGAGAGACAAACACTGGGGGGAGAGAGAAACACTGGGGGAGAGAGAGAGAACAACACTGGTGGGAGTGAGAGAGAGAGAGAAACACTGGGGGAGAGTGATCGAGAAACACTGTGGGGAGAGAGAGAGGTGAGAGAGAGAAACTCAGTGGGGAGAGAGAGAGAGAGAAACACTGGGGGAGAGAGAGAGAGAGAAACACTGGGGGGGAGAGAGAAAAACACTGGGGGGAGAGAGAGAGAGAGAAACACTGGTTGAGAGTGATAGAGAAACACTGGGGGGGAGAGAGAGCTGAGAGAGAGAAACGCAGTGGGGAGAGAGAGAGAAAAACACTGGGGAGGAGAGAGAGAAACACTGGGGGGATAGAGAGTGAGAAACACTGGGGGAGAGAGAGAAACACTGGGGGAGAGTGAGAGAAACACTGCGCAGGAGAGAGAGAAACACTGGGGGGAGAGAGAGAGAAACACTGGGGGAGAGTGATAGAGAAACACTGGGGGGAGAGAGAGAGCTGAGAGAGAGAAACTCAGTGGGGGGAGAGAGAGAGAGAAACACTGGGGGGAGAGAGAGAGAGAGAAACACTGGGGGAGAGATAGAAACACTGGGGGGAGAGAGAGAGAAACACTGGGGGAGAGAGAGAGAGAAAAACACTGGGGGGAGAGAGAGAGAGAAACACTGGGTGAGAATGATAGAGAAACACTGGGGGGAGAGAGACAGCTGAGAGAGAGAAACGCAGTGCGGAGAGAAATAGAGAGAAACACTGGGGAGGAGAGAGAGAAACACTGGGGGGAGAGAGAGAGAAAGAGAAACACTGGGGGAGAGAGAGAAACACTGGGGGGAGAGTGAGAGAAACACTGCGCAGGAGAGAGTGAAACACTGGGGGGAGAGAGCGAGAAACACTGGGGGAGAGAGAGAGAAAAACTGGGGGGAGAGAGAGAGAGCGAGAAACATTGTGTGGAGAGAGAGAGAGTGAAACTCAGCCGGGAGAGAGAGAGAGAAACACTGGGGAGGAGAGAGAGAAAAATTGGTCTGAGAGAGAGAGAGAAACACTGGGGGAGAGCGAGAAACACTTGTGTGAGAGAAAGAAACACTGGGGAGGAGGGCGAGAAACACTGGGGTGAGAGAGAGAGAAACACTGGTGGAGAGAGACAAACACTGGGGGGTGAGAGAGAGAAACACTGGGGGGAGAGAGAGAAACACTGGGGGAGAGAGAGAGAGACGAACACTGGTGGGAGAGAGAGAGAGAGAAACACTGCGGGGAGAGAGAGATAAAAACACTGGGGGGGGAGAGAGAGAGAGAAAAACACTGGGGGAGAGTGATAGAGAAACACTGGGGGGAGAGAGAGCTGAGAGTGAGAAACTCAGTGGGGAGAGAGAGAGAGAGAGAAACATTGGGGGGAGAGAGAGAGAGAGAAACACTGGGGGAGAGAGAGAAACACTGGGGGAGAGAGAGAGAAACACTGGGGGAGAGAGTGAGAGAAAAACACTGGGGGGAGAGAGAGAGAGAGAAACACTGGGTGAGAATGATAGAGAAACACTGGGGGGAGAGAGACAGCTGAGAGAGAGAAACGCAGTGCGGAGAGAGATAGAGAGAAACACTGGGGAGGAGAGAGAGAAACACTGGGGGGAGAGAGAGAGAGAAAGAGAAACACTGGGGGAGAGAGAGAAACACTGGGGGGAGAGTGAGAGAAACACTGCGCAGGAGAGAGAGAAACACTGGGGGGAGAGAGAGAGGTGAGAGAGAGAAACTCAGTGGGGAGAGAGAGAGAGAGAAACACTGGGGGAGAGAGAGAGAGAGAGAAACACTGGGGGGGAGAGAGAAAAACACTGGGGGGAGAGAGAGAGAGAGAAACACTGGTTGAGAGTGATAGAGAAACACTGGGGGGGAGAGAGAGCTGAGAGAGAGAAACGCAGTGGGGAGAGAGAGAGAGAGAAAAACACTGGGGAGGAGAGAGAGAAACACTGGGGGGATAGAGAGAGAGAAACACTGGGGGAGAGAGAGAAACACTGGGGGAGAGTGAGAGAAACACTGCGCAGGAGAGAGAGAAACACTGGGGGGAGAGAGAGAGAAACACTGGGGGAGAGTGATAGAGAAACACTGGGGGGAGAGATAGAGCTGAGAGAGAGAAACTCAGTGGGGGGAGAGAGAGAGAGAAACACTGGGGGGAGAGAGAGAGAGAGAAACACTGGGGGAGAGATAGAAACACTGGGGGGAGAGAGAGAGAAACACTGGGGGAGAGAGAGAGAGAAAAACACTGGGGGGAGAGAGAGAGAGAAACACTGGGTGAGAATGATAGAGAAACACTGGGGGGAGAGAGACAGCTGAGAGAGAGAAACGCAGTGCGGAGAGAGATAGAGAGAAACACTGGGGAGGAGAGAGAGAAACACTGGGGGGAGAGAGAGAGAAAGAGAAACACTGGGGGAGAGAGAGAAACACTGGGGGGAGAGTGAGAGAAACACTGCGCAGGAGAGAGAGAAACACTGGGGGGAGAGAGCGAGAAACACTGGGGGAGAGAGAGAGAAAAACTGGGGGGAGAGAGAGAGAGCGAGAAACATTGTGTGGAGAGAGAGAGAGTGAAACTCAGCCGGGAGAGAGAGAGAGAAACACTGGGGAGGAGAGAGAGAAACATTGGTCTGAGAGAGAGAGAGAAACACTGGGGGAGAGCGAGAAACACTTGTGTGAGAGAGAGAAACACTGGGGAGGAGGGCGAGAAACACTGGGGTGAGAGAGAGAGAAACACTGGTGGAGAGAGACAAACACTGGGGGGAGAGAGAGAGAA
Organism: Heptranchias perlo; assembly: GCF_035084215.1. NCBI lineage: Eukaryota > Metazoa > Chordata > Chondrichthyes > Hexanchiformes > Hexanchidae > Heptranchias > Heptranchias perlo. Next base: position 1,897,091 of record NW_027138239.1, read on the forward strand.
ACACTGGGGGGAGAGAGAGAAACACTGGGGGAGAGAGAGAGAGACGAACACTGGTGGGAGAGAGAGAGAGAGAAACACTGCGGGGAGAGAGAGATAAAAACACTGGGGGGGGGAGAGAGAGAGAAAAAAACACTGGGGGAGAGTGATAGAGAAACACTGGGGGGAGAGAGAGCTGAGAGTGAGAAACTCATTTGGGAGAGAGAGAGAGAGAGAAACACTGGGGGGAGAGAGAGAGAGAGAAACACTGGGGGAGAGAGAGAAACACTGGGGGAGAGAGAGAGAAACACTGGGGGAGAGAGTGAGAGAAAAACACTGGGGGGAGAGAGAGAGAGAAAAACACTGGGAGAGAATGATAGAGAAACACTGGGGGGAGAGAGACAGCTGAGAGAGAGAAACGCAGTGCGGAGAGAGATAGAGAGAAACACTGGGGAGGAGAGAGAGAAACACTGGGGGGAGAGAGAGAGAGAAAGAGAAACACTGGGGGAGAGAGAGAAACACTGGGGGGAGAGTGAGAGAAACACTGCGCAGGAGAGAGAGAAAAAGTGGGGGGAGAGAGAGAGAAACACTGGGGGAGAGAGAGAGAAAAACTGGGGAGAGAGAGAGAGAGCGAGAAACATTGTGTGGAGAGAGAGAGAGAGTGAAACTCAGCCGGGAGAGAGAGAGAGAAACACTGGGGAGGAGAGAGAGAAACATTGGTCTGAGAGAGAGAGAGAAACACTGGGGGAGAGCGAGAAACACTTGTGTGAGAGAGAGAAACACTGGGGAGGAGGGCGAGAAACACTGGGGTGAGAGAGAGAGAAACACTGGTGGAGAAAGACAAACACTGGGGGAGAGAGAGAGAGAACAACACTGGTGGGAGAGAGAGAGAGAGAAACACTGGGGGAGAGAGAGAGAAAAACTGGGGAGAGAGAGAGAGAAACACTGGGGGGAGAGAGAGAGAAACAGTGGGGGAGAGAGAGAAACACTGGGGGAGAGTAAGAGAAACACTGCGCAGGAGAGAGAGAAACACTGGGGGATGAGAGAGAGAAACACTGGGGGAGAGAGAGAGAAAAACTGGGGAGAGAGAGAGAGAAAGCGAGAAACATTGTGTGGAGAGAGAGAGAGAAACTCAGCCAGGAGTGAGAGGGAGAAACAGCGGGGAGGAGAGACAGAAACACTGGTCTGAGAGAGAAAGAGAAACACTGGGGGAGAGCGAGAAACACTTGGGGGAGAGAGAGAAACACTGGGAAGGAGAGCAAGAAACACTGGGGGGAGAGAGAGAGAAACACTGGTGGAGAGAGACAAACACTGGGGGAGAGAGAGAGAAACACTGGGGAGAGAGAGAGAAACACTGGGGGATAGAGAGAGAGAAAAACACTGGTGGGAGAGAGAGAGAGAGAACCACTGGGGGGAGTGAGAGAGAAAAACACTGGGGGAGAGAGAGAGAAACACTGGGGGAGAGTGATAGAGAAACAATGGGGGGAGAGCGAGAGCTGAGAGAGAGAAACTCAGTGGGGAGAGAGAGAGAGAGAAACACTGGGGAGGAGAGAGAGAAACACTGGGGAGGAGGGCGAGAAACACTGGGGGGAGAGAGAGAGTATCACTGCTGGAGAGAGACAAACACTGGGGGGAGAGAGAAAGAAACACTGAGGGGAGAGAGAGAAACACTGGGGGAGAGAGAGAGAAAAACACTGGGGGGAGAGAGAGAGAGAGAAACACTGGGGGGAGAGAGAGAGAGAAAAACACTGGGGGGAGAGAGAGAGAGAGAAACACTGGGGGAGAGAGAGAAACACTGGGGGAGAGTGAGAGAAACACTGCGCAGGAGAGAGAGAAACACTGGGGGAGCGAGAGAGAAACACTGGGGGAGAGAGAGAGAAAAACTGGGGAGATAGAGAGAGAGCGAGAAACATTGTGTGGAGAGAGAGAGAGTGAAACTCAGCCGGGAGAGAGAGAGAGAAACACTGGGGAGGAGAGAGAGAAACACTGGTCTGAGAGAGAGAGAGAAACACTGGGGGAGAGCGAGAAACACTTGGGGGAGAGAGAGAAACACTGGGGAGGAGGGCGAGACACACTGGGGTGAGAGTGAGAGAAACACTGGTGGAGAGAGACAAACACTGGGGGGAGAGAGAGAGAAACACTGGGGGGAGAGAGAGAAACACTGGGGGAGAGAGAGAGAGAAAAACACTGGTGGGAGAGAGAGAGAGAGAAACACTGGGGGGAGAGAGAGAGAAAAACACTGGGGGGAGAGAGAGAGAGAAACACTGGGGGAGAGTGATAGAGAAACACTGGGGGGAGAGAGAGAGCTGAGAGAGAGAAACTCAGTGGGGAGAGAGATAGAGAGAAACACTAGGGAGGAGAGAGAGAAGCACTGGGGGGAGAGAGAGAGAGAGAAACACTAGGGGCGAGAGAGAAACACTGGGGGTTAGAGAGAGAGAAACACTGCGGAGGAGAGAGAGAAACACTGGGGGGAGAGAGAGAGAAACACGGGGGGAGAGAGAGAAACACTGTGGGGAGAGACAGAGAGAAAGACACTGGGGGGAGAGAGAGAGAAACACTGGGGAAGAGAGAGAGAAAAACTGGGGAGAGAGAGAGAGAGAGCGAGAAACATTGTGTGGAGAGAGAGAGAGAGAGAAACAATGGGGAGGAGAGAGAGAAACACTGGTCTGAGAGAGAGAAACACTGGGGGAGAGCGGGAACCACTGGGGGGTGAGAGAGAAACACTGGGGAGGAGAGAGAGGAACACATCGGGGGAGAGAGAGAGAAACACTGGTGGAGAGAGACAAACACTGGGGGAAGAGAGAGAGAAAAGCACTGGGGGGAGAGAGAGAGAAAAACACTGGGGGGAGAGAGAGAAATGCTGGGGGACAGACAGAGAAACACTGGGGAGATAGAGAGAGCGAGAAACACTGTGGGGGAGAGAGAGAGAGATACACTGGGGGAGAGAGAGAAACACTGGGGGGAGAGAGAGAGAAACATTGGTGGAGAGAGAGAAACACTGGAGAAAGAGAGATCGAAACACTGGGGGGAGTGAGAGAATCACTAGGGAGAGAGAGAGAAACACTGGGGGGGGAGAGAGAAACAGTGGGGGGAGATAGAGAGAAACAGTGGGGGAGAGAGAGAAAGACAGGGGTGAGAGGGAAACACTGGGGAGAGAGAGAGAAACAATGGGGAGAGAGAGATAAACACTGGGGAAGAGAGAGTGAAACACTGGCGGGATGGAGAGAGGGATATAGAGAAACAGTGGGGGGAGAAAGAGAGAGAGAGAAACACTGGGGAGAGAGACAGAGAGACACTGGGTGGAGAGAGGGTGAAACACTGGTGGGAGAGAGAGAGAGAAACACTGGGCGGGAGAGAGAGAAAAACTGGGGAGAGAGAGAGAGAAACACTGGGGGGAGAGAGAGAAACACTGGGGAGAGAGGGAGAGAGAGAAACACTGGGGAGGGAGAGAGAGAAACACTGAGGGAGAGAGAGAGAGAAACACTGTGGGGAGAGAGAGAAACACTGGGGAGAGAGAGGAACACTGTGGAGAGAGAGAGAGAGAGAGAGAAACACTGGGGGAGGAAAGAGAGAGAGAGAGAGAGAAACACTGTGGGGATGGAGAGAGACAGAGAAACACTGGGGGGAGATAGAGAAACACTGGGGGGAGAGAGAGAAACACTGGGGAGAGACAGAGAGAAACACTGGGGAGAGACAGAGAAACACTGGTGGGAGAGACAGAGAAACACTGGTGGGAGAGAGAGAATAACACTGGGGGGAGAGAGAGATAAACACTGGGGGGAGAGAGAGAGAAAAACTGGGGGGAGAGAGAGAGAAACACTGGTGGGAGAGAGAGAGAAGAACATTGGGTGGAGAGAGGGTGAAACACTGGTGGGAGAGAGAGAGAGAAATACTGGGGGGGGGGGGAGAGAGAGAGAAACACTGGAGAGAGAGGGAGAGAGAGAAACACTGGGGGGAGGGAGAGAAACACTGGGGAGAGAGAGGAACACTGGGGAGTGACAGCGAGAGAAACACTGTGGGAGGAGAGAGTGAGAGAGAGAGAGAAACAGTATGGGGATATAGAGAGAGAGAAACACTGGGGGGATAGAGGGAAACACTGGGGGAGAGTGGGAGAAAAACTGGGGGGAGAGAGAGAGAAACACTGGGGAGAGACAGAGAAACACTGGTGGGAGAGACAGAGAAACACTGGTGGGAGAGAGAGAATAGCTTTGGTGGGAGAGAGAGATAAACACTGGGGGGAGAGAGAGAGAAACACTGGGGGAGAGAGAGAGACACCTGGGGGAGAGAGAGAGACAATGGGGGGAGAGAGAGAGAATCACTGGGGGAGAGAGAGAGTGAAACACTGGGGGGTGAGAGAGAGGGAAACACTGGGGGGAGAGAGAGAGAGAGAAGCACTGGGGGAGAGAGAGAGAGGAACAGTTGGGGGAGAGAGAGGGATAGAGAGGGAGAAACACTTGGGGGAGGGAGAGAAACACTGGGGTGAGAGAGAGAGAGAGAGAGAGACACTGGTGGGAGAGAGATGGACACTGGGGGGAGAGAGAGAGAGAAACACTGGGGGAGAGAGAGAAACACTGAGGGGAGAGAGAGAGGGAGAGAGAGATAGAAACACTGGGGAGAGAGAGAGTGAGAAACTGGGGGAGAGAGAGAGAGAGACACTGGGTGGAGAGAGGGTGAAACACTGGTGGGAGAGAGAGAGAGAAACACTGCGGGGGGGAGAGAGAAATACTGGGGAGAGAGAGAGAAATACTGGGGGGAGAGAGAGAACACTGGGGAGAGAGGGAGAGAGAGAAACACTGGGGAGGGAGAGAAACACTGGGGAGAGAGAGGAACACTGTGGAGAGAGAAATAGAGAGAGAAGCACTGGGGGAGGAAAGAGAGAGAGAGAAACACTGTGGGGATGGAGAGAGACAGAGAAACACGGGGGGAGATAGAGAAACACTGGGGGGAGAGAGAGAATAAAACTGGTGGGAGAGGGAGATAAACACTGGGGGGAGAGAGAGAGAAAAACTGGGGGGAGAGAGAGAGAAACACTGGGGGGAGAGAGAGAGAGAAACACTGGGTGGCAAGAGGGTGAAACACTGGTGGGAGAGAGAGAGAGAAATACTGGGGGGGGGAGACAGAGAAACACTGGAGAGAGAGGGAGAGAGAGAAACACTGGGGGGAGAGAGAGAAACAGTGGGGGAGAGAGAGAGAAACACTGGGGAGAGAGAGGAACACTGGGGAGAGAGAGAGAGAGAAACACTGTTGGAGGAGAGAGTGAGAGAGAGAGAGAAACAGTGTGGGGATATAGAGAGGGAGAGAAACACTGGTGGGATAGAGATAAACACTGGGGGGAGAGTGGGAGAAACACTGGGGGGAGAGAGAGAGGGAAACACTGGTGGGAGATACAGAGAAACACTGGTGTGAGAGAGAGAATAGCACTGGGGGAGAGAGAGATAAACACTGGGGGGAGAGAGAGAGAAACACTGGGGGGAGAGAGAGAGACACTGGGGGGAGATAGAGTGACAATGGGGGGAGAGAGAGAGAGAAACACTGTGGGGTGAGAGAGAGGGAAACACTGGTGGGAGAGGGAGAGAGAGAAACACTGGGGGAGAGAGAGAGAGAAACACTGGGGGGAGAGAGAGAGGGAGAGAGAGATAGAAACAGTGGGGGGAGAGAGAGGAACACTGGGGGGTAAGAGAGAGGGAGACACTGGAGGGAGAGAGAGAAACAGTGGGGGGAGAGAGAGAGAAACACTGGGGGGGGGATAGAGAAACACTGGGGGGTGGAGAGAGAGATAAACACTGCGGGTAGAGAGAGAAACACTGGGGAGAGAGCGAAACACTGGGGAGAGAGAGAAACACTGGGGAGAGAGACAGAAACACTGAGGTGAGTGAGAGAAACACTGGGGGGGAGAGAGAGAAACACTGGGGGGGAGAGAGAGAAACACTCGGTCGCGAGAGGGTGAAACACTGGTGGGAGAGAGAGAGAGAGAAACACTGCGGGTAGAGAGAGAAACACTGGGGAGAGAGCGAAACACTGGGGAGAGAGAGAAACACTGGAGAGAGAGACAGAAACACTGGGGGAAGAGAGAGAAACACAGGGGGGAGGAGAGAGAGAAACACTGGGGGGGAGAGTGAGAAACACTGGTGGGGTGGAGAGAGAAACACTTGGTCGCGAGAGGGTGAAACACTGGTGGGAGAGAGAGAGAGAAATACTGGGGGGGGAGACAGAGAAACACTGGAGAGAGAGGGAGAGAGAGAAACACTGGGGGAGAGAGAGAAACAGTGGGGAGAGAGAGAGAGAGAAACACTGTTGGAGGAGGGAGTGAGAGAGAGAGAGAAACAGTGTGGGGATAGAGAGAGGGAGAGAAACACTGGTGGGATAGAGATAAACACTGGGGGGAGAGTGGGAGAAAAACTGCGGGGAGAGAGAGAGAGGAACACTGGTGTGAGAGAGAGAATAGCACTGGGGGAGAGAGAGATAAACACTGTGGGGAGAGAGAGAGAAACACTGGGGGGAGAGAGAGACACTGGGGGGAGATAGAGTGACAATGGGGGGAGAGAGAGAGAGAAACACTGTGGGGTGAGAGAGAGGGAAACACTGGTGGGAGAGAGGGAGAGAGAGAAACACTGGGGGGAGAGAGAGGAACACTGGGGGGAGAGAGAGAGGGAGACACTGGAGGGAGAGAGAGAAACAGTGGGGGGAGAGAGAGAGAAACACTGGGGGGGATAGAGAAACACTGGGGGGTGGAGAGAGAGATAAACACTGCGGGTAGAGAGAGAAACACTGGGGAGAGAGCGAAACACTGGCGAGAGAGAGAAACACTGGGGATAGAGACAGAAACACTGGGGGGAGAGAGAGAAACACAGGGGGGAGGAGAGAGAGAAACACTGGGGGGAGAGAGAGAAACACTGGTGGGGTAGAGAGAGAAACACTTGGTCGCGAGAGGGTGAAACACTGGTGGGAGAGAGAGAGAGAGAAACACTGGAGGGGGGAGAGAGACAAACACTGGGGAAAGAGAGAGAAACACTGGGGTGAGAGAGAAACACTGGGGAGAGAGAGAGAGAAATACTGGGGGAGGAAAGAGAGAGAGAGAGAAACACTGTGGGATTATAGAGAGAGAGAGAAACACTGGGGGGAGATAGAGAAACACTGGGGGGAGTGAGAGAGAAACAGTGGGGGCAGCGAGACAGAAACACTGGGGAGAGACAGAGAAACACTGGTGGGAGAGACAGAGAAACACTTGTGGGAGAGAGAGAATAACACTGGGGGGAGAGAGAGATAAACACTTGGTGGAGAGAGGGTTAAACACTGGTGGGAGAGAGAGAGAGAAACACTGCGGGGGGAGAGAGAGAAACACTGGGGAGAGAGAGAGAGAAATCCGGGGGGTGAGAGAGAAACACCGGAGAGAGAGAGAGGAACACTGGGGAGAGACAGAGAGAGAAACACTGTGGGAGGAGAGAGTGAGAGAGAGAGAGAAACAGTGTGGGTATAGAGAGAGAGAGAGAGATAAACACTGGAGGGAGAGAGAGAAACACTGGGGGGAGAGAGAGAGAGAAACACTGGGGGGAGAGAGAGGAACACTGGGGGGAGAGTGAGAGAGCGACACTGGTGGGAGTAACAGAGAAACACTGGGGGGAGAGTGAGAAACACTGGGGGGAGAGAGAGAGAGAGACACTGGTGGGAGAGAGATTGACACTGGGGGGAGAGAGAGAGGGGGAAACACTGGGGAAGAGAGAGAGAGAGAAACACTGAGGGGAGATAGAGAGGCAGAGAGAGAGAAACACTGTGGGAGGAGAGAGAGAGAGAGAAACTGGGGAGAGAGAGAGCGAAACACTGGAGAGAGAGAGAAACACTGGGGGGAGAGAGAGAACCACTGGGGAGAGAGAGTGTAACACTGGGGGTGGAGATAGAAACAATGGGGGGAGAGAGAGAGAATAACTGCGGGTGGAGAGAGAAACACTGGGGAGAGAGCAAAACACTGGGGAGGGAGAGAAACATTGGGGAGAGAGACAGAAACACTGGTGGAGAGAGAGAGAAACACTGGCGGGATGGAGGGAGGGATATAGACAAACAGTGGGGGGAGAAAGAGAGAGAGAGAAACACTGGGGAGAGAGAGAGAAAAGCACTGGATCGAGAGAGGGTGAAACACTGGTGGGAGAGAGAGAGAGAGAAAGACTGGGGGGGAGAGAGATAAACACTGGGGGGGGGTGATAGAGAAACACTGGGGAGAGAGGGAGAGATAGAAACACTGGGGAGAGAGAGAGAGAAACACTGGGGGACAGAGAGAGTGAGAAACACTGTGAGGAAAGAGAGAAACACTGGGAAGAGAGAGGAACACTGTGGAGAGAGAGAGAAACACGGGTGGGAGGGAGAGAAACACTGGAGAGAGAGAGGAACACTGGGGAGAGAGAGAGAGAGAGAGAGAAACACTGTGGGAGGAGAGAGTGAAAGAGAGAGAGAAACATTGTGGGTATGGAGAGAGAGAGAGAGACACTGGGGGGAGAGAGAGAAACACTGGGAGTAGAGTGAGAGAAACACTGGGGGGAGCGAGAGTGAAACCCTGCGGAGAGACAGAGAAACACTTGTGGGTGAGACAGAGAAACACTGGTGGGAGAGAGAGAAAAGCACTGGGGGGAGAGAGAGATAAACAATGGGGGAGAGAGAGAGAAACACTGGGGGGTGGGAGAGAGAGAAACACTGGGGGAGAGAGAGAGAGAAACACTGGGGGGAGAGAGAGAGAGAAGCACTGGGGGAGAGAGAGAGGGAGAGAGAGAGAGTAACACTGGGGGGAGAGAGGAACACAGGGGAGAGAGAGAGCGAGAGAGAAACACTGTGGGAGGAGAGAGTGAAAGAGAGAGAGAAACAGTGTGGGTATAGAGAGAGAGTAAGAGAGACACTGGGGGGAGCGAGAGAGAAACACTGGGGAGAGAGAGAGAAACACGGGGAGGAGAGAGAGAGAGAGAAACACTGTGGGAGGAGACAGTGAAAGAGAGAGAGAAACAGTATGGGTGTAGAGAGAGAAAGAGAGACACTGGGGGGAGCGAGAGAGAAACACTGGGGAGAGACAGAGAAACACTGGTGGGAGAGACAGAGAAACACTGATGGGAGCGAGAGAATAGCACTGTGGGGAGAGAGAGATAAACACTGGGGGGAGAGAGAGAGAAACACTGGGGGGAGAGAGAGAAACACTGGGGGGAGAGAGAGAGAGACACTGGGGGGAGAGAGAGAGACACTGGGGAGAGAGAGAGAGAGAGAAACACTGGTGGGAGAGACAGAGAAACACTGGTGGGAGAGAGAGAAACACTGGGGAGAGAGAGTGAAACACTGGGGGTGGAGAAAGAAATAGTGGGGGGAGAGAGAGAAACACTGGGGGGGGGACAGAGAAACACTGGGGGGTGGAGAGAGAGAAACACTGGGTGGAGAGAGGGTGAAACACTGGTGGGAGAGAGAGAGAGAGAAACACTGGGGGGGGAGAGAGAGAGAAACACTGAGGAGAGAGAGAGAGAAACACGGGGGGGAGAGAGAGAAACACTGGAGAGAGAGGGTGAGATAGAAACACTGGGGGGAGAGTGAGAAACACTGTGGGAGAGAGAGAGAAACACTGGGGAGAGAGAGGAACACTGGGGAGAGAGAGAGAGAGAGAAACACTGTGGGAGGAGAGAGTGAGAGAGAGAGAAAAACAGTGTGGGGATAGAGAGAGAGAGAGAAACACTTGGGGAGAGAGAGAAACAATGGGAGGAGAGTGAGAGAAACACTGGGGGAGCGAGTGAGAAACACTGGGGAGAGAGCGAGAAACACTGGTGGGAGAGAGAGAATAGCACTGGGGGGAGAGAGAGATAAACACTGGGGGGAGAGAGAGTGAAACACTGGGGGGAGAGAGATAGAAACACTGGGGGTAGAGAGAGAGAAACACTGGGGGGAGAGAGAGAAACACTGGGGGGAGAGAGGGAGAAACACTAGGGGGAGAGAGAGAAACACTGGTGGGAGAGAGAGAGAGACACTGGGGGGAGAGAGGGAGAAACACTAGGGGGAGAGAGAGAAACACTGGTGGGAGAGAGAGAGAGACACTGGGGGGAGAGAGAGAGACAATGGGGGGGAGAGAGAGAGAAAAACACTGGGGGAGAGAGAGGGAGAAACACTGGGGGGAGAGAGAGAGGGAGATAGAGAGAGAAACACTGGGGGGAGAAAGAGAAACACTGGGGGGAGAGAGAGAGAGAGACTGGTGGGAGAGAGATGGATACAGGGGGGAGAGAGAGAGAAACAGTGCGGGGGGAGAGAGAGAAACACTGGGGGAGAGAGAGAAACACTGCGGGTAGAGAGAGAAACACTGGGGAGGGAGCGAAACACTGGGGAGAGAGAGAAACACTGGGGGTGAGACAGAAACACTGGGGGGAGAGAGAGAGAAACACAGCGGGAGGAGAGAGAGAAAACCTAGGGGTGAGAGAGAAACACTGGGGGAGGAGAGAGAGAAACACTGGGTGCAGAGAGAGTGAAACACTGGTGGGAGAGAGAGAGAGAGAAACACTGGGTGCAGAGAGATTGAAACACTGGTGGGAGAGAGAAAGAGAGAAACACTGGGGTGGAGAGAGAGAAACACTGGGTGCAGAGAGAGTGAAACACTGGTGGGAGAGAGAGAGAGAGAAACACTGGGTGCAGAGAGAGTGAAACACTGGTGGGAGAGAGAGAGAGAGAGAGAAACACTGGGGGGGACAGAGAGAAACACTGAGGAGAGAGAGAGAGAAACACTGGGAGGAGAGAGAGAATCACTGGGGAGAGAGGGAGAGAGAGCAACACTGGGGGAGAGAGAGAGAAACACTGGGGGAGAGAGAGAGAGAAACACTGTGGGGAGAGAGATAAACACTGGGGCAGAGAGAGAGAAACACTGAGGAGAGAGAGAGACACACTGGGAGGAGAAGGAGAATCACTGGGGAGAGAGGGAGAGAGAGAAACACTGGGGGAGAGAGAGAGAGAGAAACACTGGGGGGGCGAGAGAGAAACACTGAGGAGAGAGAGAGAAACACTGGGGAGAGAGACAGAAACACTGGGGGGAGATAGAGAGAAACACAGGGGGGAGAGAGAGAGAAACACTGGGGGGAGAGAGGGAAACACTGGGGGGAGGAAAGAGAGAGAAACACTGGGCGGAGAGAGAGAGAAACACTGGGGTGAGAGAGAGAAACACTGGGAGTAGAGTGAGAGAAACACTGGGGGGAGCGAGAGTGAAACACTGGGGAGAGACAGAGAAACACTTGTGGGAGAGAGAGAGAAACACTGGTGGGAGAGAGAGAGAGAAACACTGGGGGAGAGAGAGAGAGAAACATTGGGGGGAGAGAGAGAGAGAAGCACTGTGGGGAGAGAGAGGGGGAGAGAGAGAGAGAAACACTGGGGCGAGAGAGGAACACAGGGGAGAGAGATAGAGAGAGAGAGAAACAGTGTGGGTATACAGAGAGAAAGAGAGACACTGGGAGGAGCGAGAGAGAAACACTGGGGAGAGGGAGCGAAACAAGGGGAGGAGAGAGAGAAACACTGGAGAGAGAGAGGAACACAGGGGAGAGAGAGAGAGAGAGAAACACTGTGGGAGGAGAGAGTGAAGGAGAGAGAGAAACAGTGTGGGTATGGAGAGAGAAAGTGAGACACTGGGGGGAGCGAGAGAGAAACACTGGGGAGAGACAGAGAAACACTGGTGGGAGAGACAGAGAAACACTGGTGGGAGAGAGAGAATAACACTGGGGGGAGAGAGAGATAAACACTGGGGGGAGAGAGAGAGAAACACTGGGGGGAGTGAGAGAGAAACACTGGGGGAAGAGAGAGAGAAACACTGGGTGGAGAGAGGGTGAAACACTGGTGGGAGAGAGAGAGAGAGAAACACTGGGGGGGGAGAGAGAGAAACACTGAGGAGAGAGAGAGAGAAACACGGGGGGGGGGGAGAGAGAGAGAAACACTGGAGAGAGAGGGTGAGATAGAAACACTGGGGAGAGAGAGAGAAACACTGTGGGAGAGAGAGAGAAACACTGGGGAGAGAGAGGAACACTGGGGAGAGAGAGAGAGAGAGAAACACTGTGGGAGGAGAGAGTGAGAGAGAGAGAAAAACAGTGTGGGGATAGAGAGAGAGAGAAACACTTGGGGAGAGAGAGAAACAATGGGAGGAGAGTGAGAGAAACACTGGGGGAGCGAGTGAGAAACACTGGGGAGAGAGCGAGAAACACTGGTGGGAGAGAGAGAATAGCACTGGGGGGAGAGAGAGATAAACACTGGGGGGAGAGAGAGTGAAACACTGGGGGGAGAGAGATAGAAACACTGGGGGTAGAGAGAGAGAAACACTGGGGGGAGAGAGAGAAACACTGGGGGGAGAGAGGGAGAAACACTAGGGGGAGAGAGAGAAACACTGGTGGGAGAGAGAGAGAGACACTGGGGGGAGAGAGAGAGACAATGGGGGGGAGAGAGAGAGAAAAACACTGGGGGAGAGAGAGGGAGAAACACTGGGGGGAGAGAGAGAGGGAGATAGAGAGAGAAACACTGGGGGGAGAAAGAGAAACACTGGGGGGAGAGAGAGAGAGAGACTGGTGGGAGAGAGATGGATACAGGGGGGAGAGAGAGAGAAACAGTGCGGGGGGAGAGAGAGAAACACTGGGGGAGAGAGAGAAACACTGCGGGTAGAGAGAGAAACACTGGGGAGTGAGCGAAACACTGGGGAGAGAGAGAAACACTGGGAGTGAGACAGAAACACTGGGGGGAGAGAGAGAGAAACACAGGGGGGAGAGAGAGAGAAACACAGCGGGAGGAGAGAGAGAAAAACTAGGGTGAGAGAGAAACACTGGGGGAGGAGAGAGAGAAACACTGGGTGCAGAGAGAGTGAAACACTGGTGGGAGAGAGAGAGAGAGAAACACTGGGTGCAGAGAGATTGAAACACTGGTGGGAGAGAGAAAGAGAGAAACACTGGGGTGGAGAGAGAGAAACACTGGGTGCAGAGAGAGTGAAACACTGGTGGGAGAGAGAGAGAGAGAGAGAGAGAAACACTGGGTGCAGAGTGAGTGAAACACTGGTGGGAGAGAGAGAGAGAGAAACACTGGGGGGGGACAGAGAGAAACACTGAGGAGAGAGAGAGAGAAACACTGGGAGGAGAGAGAGAATCACTGCGGGTAGAGAGAGAAACACTGGGCAGAGAGCGAAACACTGGGGAGAGAGAGAAACACTGGGGAGAGAGACAGAAACACTGGGGGGAGATAGAGAGAAACACAGGGGGGGAGAGAGAGAGAAACACTGGGGGGAGAGAGGGAAACACTGGGGGGAGGAAAGAGAGAGAAACACTGGGGGGAGAGAGAGAGAAACACTGGGGTGAGAGAGAGAAACACTGGGAGTAGAGTGAGAGAAACACTGGGGGGAGCGAGAGTGAAACACTGGGGAGAGACAGAGAAACACTTGTGGGAGAGACAGAGAAACACTGGTGGGAGAGAGAGAAAAGCACTGGGGGGAGAGAGAGATAAACAATGGGGGAGAGAGAGAGAAACACTGGTGGGAGAGAGAGAGAGAAACACTGGGGGAGAGAGAGAGAGAAACACTGGGGGGAGAGAGAGAGAGAAGCACTGTGGGGAGAGAGAGGGGGAGAGAGAGAGAGAAACACTGGGGCGAGAGAGGAACACAGGGGAGAGAGAGAGAGAGAGAGAGAAACAGTGTGGGTATACAGAGAGAAAGAGAGACACTGGGGGGAGCGAGAGAGAAACACTGGGGAGAGACAGAGAAACACTGGTGGGAGAGACAGAGAAACACTGGTGGGAGAGAGAGAATAACACTGGGGGGAGAGAGAGATAAACACTGGGGGGAGAGAGAGAGAAACACTGGGGGGAGTGAGAGAGAAACACTGGGGGAAGAGAGAGAGAAACACTGGGTGGAGAGAGGGTGAAACACTGGTGGGAGAGAGAGAGAGAGAAACACTGGGTGGGGGGAGAGAGAGAGAAACACTGAGGAGAGAGAGAGAGAAACACGGGGGGGGGGGAGAGAGAGAAACACTGGAGAGAGAGGGTGAGATAGAAACACTGGGGGGAGAGTGAGAAACACTGTGGGAGAGAGAGAGAAACACTGGGGAGAGAGAGGAACACTGGGGAGAGAGAGAGAGAGAGAAACACTGTGGGAGGAGAGAGTGAGAGAGAGAGAAAAACAGTGTGGGGATAGAGAGAGAGAGAGAAACACTTGGGGAGAGAGAGAAACAATGGGAGGAGAGTGAGAGAACACTGGGGGAGCGAGTGAGAAACACTGGGGAGAGAGCGAGAAACACTGGTGGGAGAGAGAGAATAGCACTGGGGGGAGAGAGAGATAAACACTGGGGGGAGAGAGAGTGAAACACTGGGGGGAGAGAGATAGAAACACTGGGGGTAGAGAGAGAGAAACACTGGAGGGAGAGAGAGAAACACTGGGGGGAGAGAGGGAGAAACACTAGGGGGAGAGAGAGAAACACTGGTGGGAGAGAGAGAGAGACACTGGGGGGAGAGAGGGAGAAACACTAGGGGGAGAGAGAGAAACACTGGTGGGAGAGAGAGAGAGACACTGGGGGGAGAGAGAGAGACAATGGGGGGGAGAGAGAGAGAAAAACACTGGGGGAGAGAGAGTGAGAAACACTGGGGGGAGAGAGAGAGGGAGATAGAGAGAGAAACACTGGGGGGAGAAAGAGAAACACTGGGGGGAGAGAGAGAGAGAGACTGGTGGGAGAGAGATGGATACAGGGGGGAGAGAGAGAGAAACAGTGCGGGGGGAGAGAGAGAAACACTGGGGGAGAGAGAGAAACACTGCGGGTAGAGAGAGAAACACTGGGGAGGGAGCGAAACACTGGGGAGAGAGAGAAACACTGGGGGTGAGACAGAAACACTGGGGGGAGAGAGAGAGAAACACAGCGGGAGGAGAGAGAGAAAAACTAGGGGTGAGAGAGAAACACTGGGGGAGGAGAGAGAGAAACACTGGGTGCAGAGAGAGTGAAACACTGGTGGGAGAGAGAGAGAGAGAAACACTGGGTGCAGAGAGATTGAAACACTGGTGGGAGAGAGAAAGAGAGAAACACTGGGGTGGAGAGAGAGAAACACTGGGTGCAGAGAGAGTGAAACACTGGTGGGAGAGAGAGAGAGAGAAACACTGGGTGCAGAGAGAGTGAAACACTGGTGGGAGAGAGAGAGAGAGAGAGAAACACTGGGGGGGGACAGAGAGAAACACTGAGGAGAGAGAGAGAGAAACACTGGGAGGAGAGAGAGAATCACTGGGGAGAGAGGGAGAGAGAGCAACACTGGGGGAGAGAGAGAGAAACACTGGGGGAGAGAGAGAGAGAGAAACACTGTGGGGAGAGAGATAAACACTGGGGCAGAGAGAGAGAAACACTGAGGAGAGAGAGAGACACACTGGGAGGAGAAGGAGAATCACTGGGGAGAGAGGGAGAGAGAGAAACACTGTGGGAGAGAGAGAGAGAGAAACACTGGGGGGGCGAGAGAGAAACACTGAGGAGAGAGAGAGAAACACTGGGAGGAGAGAGAGAATCACCGGGGAAAGAGGGAGAGAGAGAAACACTGGGGGAGAGAGAGAGAAACACTGGGGGAGAGAGAGAGAGAGGAACACTGTGGAGAGAGAGAGAGATACACTGGGGGAGGAAAGAGAGAGAGAGAGACACTGTGGGGATAGAGAGAGAGAGAGAAACACTGGGGAGAGACAGAGAAACTCTGGTGGGAGAGACAGAGAAACACTGGTGGGAGAGAGAGAATAACACTGGGGGGAGAGAGAGATAAACACTGGGGGGAGAGAGAGAGAAACACTGGGGGGAGTGAGAGAGAAACACTGGGGGAAGAGAGAGAGAAACACTGGGTGGAGAGAGGGTGCAAAACTGGTGGGAGAGAGAGAGAGAGAAACAATGGGTGGGGAGAGAGAAACACTGAGGAGAGAGAGAGAAACACTGGGGAGAGAGAGGAACACTGGGGAGAGAGAGAGAGAGAAACACTGTGGGAGGAGAGAGTGAGAGAGAGAGAAAAACAGTGTGGGGATAGAGAGAGAGAGAGAAACACATGGGGGAGAGAGAGAAACAATGGGAGGAGAGTGAGAGAAACACTGGGGGGAGAGAGAGATAAACACTGGGGGGGAGAGAGAGAGAAACACTGGGGGGAGAGAGAGAAACACTTGGGGGAGAGAGAGAGAAACACTGGGGGGAGAGAGAGAAATACTGGGGGGAGAGAGAGAGGGAGATAGAGAGAGAAACACTGGGGGTAGAAAGAGAAACATTGGGGGGAGAGAGAGAGAGACTGGTGGGAGATAGATGGACACTGGGGGGAGAGAGAGAGAAACAGTGCGGGGGGAGAGAGAGAAACACTGGGGGGAGAGAGAGAAACACTGCGGGTAGAGAGAGAAACACGGGGAGGGAGCGAAACACTGGGGAGAGAGAGAAACACTGGGAGTGAGACAGAAACACTGGGGGGAGAGAGAGAGAAACACAGGGGGGAGAGAGAGAGAAACACAGGGGGAGGAGAGAGAGAAAAACTAGGGGTGAGAGAGAAGCACTGGGGGAGGAGAGAGAGAAACACTGGGTGCAGAGAGAGTGAAACACTGGTGGGAGAGAGAGAGAGAGAAACACTGGGTGCAGAGAGAGTGAAACACTGGTGGGAGAGAGAGAGAGAAACACTGGGGGGGGGGAGAGAGAGAAACACTGAGGAGAGAGAGAGAGAAACACTGGGAGGAGAGAGAGAATCACTGGGGAGGGAGGGAGAGAGAGAAACACTGGGGGAGAGAGAGAGAAACACTGGGGGAGAGAGAGAGAGAGAGAAACACTGTGGGGTGAGAGAGAAACACTGGGGGGAGAAAGAGAAATAATGGGGAGAGCGAGTGAAACGCTGGGGAGAGAGTGAAACACTGGGGCGAGAGACAGAAACACTGGGGGGAGAGAGAGAGAAACACTGGGGGTGGAGAGAGAGAGAAACACGGCGGGTAGAGAGAGAAACACTGGGGAGAGAGCGAAACACTGGGAGAGAGAGAAACACTGGGGAGAGAGACAGAAACACTGGGGGGAGAGAGAGAGAAACACAGGGGGGAGGAGAGAGAGAAAAACACTGGGGGGAGAGAGAGAGAAACACTGGCGGGATGGAGGGAGGGATATAGAGAAACAGTGGGGGGAGAAAGAGAAAGAGAGAAACACTGGGGAGAGGGAGAGAGATACACTGGGTCGAGAGAGGGTGAAACACTGGTGGGAGAGAGAGAGAGAAACACTGTGGGGGGGGGAGAGAGAGAGACACTGGGGAGAGAGAGAGAGAAACACTGTGTGGTGAGAGAGAAACACTGGGGAGAGAGGGAGAGAGAGAAACACTGGGGAGAGAGAGAGAGAAACACTGGGGGAGAGAGTGAGAGAGAAACACTGGGGAGAGAGAGGAACACTGTGGAGAGAGAGAGAGAGAAACACTGTGGGAGGAGAGAGTGAGAGAGAGAAAAACAGTGTGGGGAAAGAGAGAGAGAGAGAAACACTTGGGAGAGAGAGAGAAACAATGGGAGGAGAGTGAGAGAAACACTGGGGGGAGAGAGAGATAAACACTGGGGGGGAGAGAGAGAGAAACACTGGGGGGAGAGAGAGAGAAACACTGGGGGGAGAGAGAGAGAAACACTGGGGGGAGAGAGAGAAACACTGGGGGGAGAGAGAGAGAAACACTTGGGGGAGAGAGAGAGAAACACTGGGGGGAGAGAGAGAAACACTGGGGGGGAGAGAGAGAGACACTGGGGGAGAGAGAGAGAGAAACATTGGGGGGAGAGAGAGAGAGAGACTGGTGGGAGATAGATGGACACTGTGGGGAGAGAGAGAGAAACAGTGCGGGGGGAGAGAGAGAAACACTGGGGGGAGAGAGAGAAACACTGCGGGTAGAGAGAGAAACACTGGGTAGTGAGCGAAACACTGGGGAGAGAGAGAAACACTGGGAGTGAGACAGAAACACTGGGGGGAGAGAGAGAGAAACACAGGGGGGAGAGAGAGAGAAACACAGGGGGAGGAGAGAGAGAAAAACTAGGGGTGAGAGAGAAGCACTGGGGGAGGAGAGAGAGAAACACTGGGTGCAGAGAGAGTGAAACACTGGTGGGAGAGAGAGAGAGAGAAACACTGGGTGCAGAGAGAGTGAAACACTGGTGGGAGAGAGAGAGAGAAACACTGGGGGGGGGAGAGAGAGAAACACTGAGGAGAGAGAGAGAGAAACACTGGGAGGAGAGAGAGAATCACTGGGGAGGGAGGGAGAGAGAGAAACACTGGGGGAGAGAGAGAGAAACACTGGGGGAGAGAGAGAGAGAGAAACACTGTGGGGTGAGAGAGAAACACTGGGGGGAGAAAGATAAATAATGGGGAGAGCGAGTGAAACGCTGGGGAGAGAGTGAAACACTGGGGAGAGAGACAGAAACACTGGGGGGTGGGAGAGAGAAACACTGGGGGTGGAGAGAGAGAGAAACACGGCGGGTAGAGAGAGAAACACTGGGGAGAGAGCGAAACACTGGGAGAGAGAGAAACACTGGGGAGAGAGAGAAAAACACTGGGGGGAGAGAGAGAGAAACACTGGGAGAGAGAGAGAAACACTTGGGGAGAGAGAGAGAAACACTGGCGGGATGGAGGGAGGGATATAGAGAAACAGTGGGGGGAGAAAGAGAAAGAGAGAAACACTGGGGAGAGGGAGAGAGATACACTGGGTCGAGAGAGGGTGAAACACTGGTGGGAGAGAGAGAGAGAAACACTGTGGGGGGGGGGGGAGAGAGAGAGACACTGGGGAGAGAGAGAGAGAAACAGTGTGTGGTGAGAGAGAAACACTGGGGAGAGAGGGAGAGAGAGAAACACTGGGGAGAGAGAGAGAGAAACACTGGGGGAGAGAGTGAGAGAGAAACACTGGGGAGAGAGAGGAACACTGTGGAGAGAGAGAGAGAGAAACACTGGGGGAGGAAAGAGAGAGAGAGAGACACTGTGGGGATAGAGAGAGAGAGAGAGAAACACTGGGGAGAGACAGAGAAACACTGGTGGGAGAGACAGAGAAACGCTGGTGGGAGAGAGAGAATAACACTGGGGGGAGAGAGAGATAAACACTGGGGGGAGAGAGAGAGAAACACTGGGGGGAGTGAGAGAGAAACACTGGGGGAAGAGAGAGAGAAACACTGGGTGGAGAGAGGGTGAAACACTGGTGGGAGAGAGAGAGAGAGAAACACTGGGTGGGGGGAGAGAGAGAGAAACACTGAGGAGAGAGAGAGAGAAACACGGGGGGGGGGAGAGAGAGAAACACTGGAGAGAGAGGGTGAGATAGAAACACTGGGGGGAGAGTGAGAAACACTGTGGGAGAGAGAGAGAAACACTGGGGAGAGAGAGGAACACTGGGGAGAGAGAGAGAGAGAGAGAAACACTGTGGGAGGAGAGAGTGAGAGAGAGAGAAAAACAGTGTGGGGATAGAGAGAGAGAGAGAAACACTTGGGGAGAGAGAGAAACAATGGGAGGAGAGTGAGAGAACACTGGGGGAGCGAGTGAGAAACACTGGGGAGAGAGCGAGAAACACTGGTGGGAGAGAGAGAATAGCACTGGGGGGAGAGAGAGATAAACACTGGGGGGAGAGAGAGTGAAACACTGGGGGGAGAGAGATAGAAACACTGGGGGTAGAGAGAGAGAAACACTGGAGGGAGAGAGAGAAACACTGGGGGGAGAGAGGGAGAAACACTAGGGGGAGAGAGAGAAACACTGGTGGGAGAGAGAGAGAGACACTGGGGGGAGAGAGGGAGAAACACTAGGGGGAGAGAGAGAAACACTGGTGGGAGAGAGAGAGAGACACTGGGGGGAGAGAGAGAGACAATGGGGGGGAGAGAGAGAGAAAAACACTGGGGGAGAGAGAGTGAGAAACACTGGGGGGAGAGAGAGAGGGAGATAGAGAGAGAAACACTGGGGGGAGAAAGAGAAACACTGGGGGGAGAGAGAGAGAGAGACTGGTGGGAGAGAGATGGATACAGGGGGGAGAGAGAGAGAAACAGTGCGGGGGGAGAGAGAGAAACACTGGGGGAGAGAGAGAAACACTGCGGGTAGAGAGAGAAACACTGGGGAGGGAGCGAAACACTGGGGAGAGAGAGAAACACTGGGGGTGAGACAGAAACACTGGGGGGAGAGAGAGAGAAACACAGCGGGAGGAGAGAGAGAAAAACTAGGGGTGAGAGAGAAACACTGGGGGAGGAGAGAGAGAAACACTGGGTGCAGAGAGAGTGAAACACTGGTGGGAGAGAGAGAGAGAGAAACACTGGGTGCAGAGAGATTGAAACACTGGTGGGAGAGAGAAAGAGAGAAACACTGGGGTGGAGAGAGAGAAACACTGGGTGCAGAGAGAGTGAAACACTGGTGGGAGAGAGAGAGAGAGAAACACTGGGTGCAGAGAGAGTGAAACACTGGTGGGAGAGAGAGAGAGAGAGAGAAACACTGGGGGGGGGACAGAGAGAAACACTGAGGAGAGAGAGAGAGAAACACTGGGAGGAGAGAGAGAATCACTGGGGAGAGAGGGAGAGAGAGCAACACTGGGGGAGAGAGAGAGAAACACTGGGGGAGAGAGAGAGAGAGAAACACTGTGGGGAGAGAGATAAACACTGGGGCAGAGAGAGAGAAACACTGAGGAGAGAGAGAGACACACTGGGAGGAGAAGGAGAATCACTGGGAGAGAGGGAGAGAGAGAAACACTGTGGGAGAGAGAGAGAGAGAAACACTGGGGGGGCGAGAGAGAAACACTGAGGAGAGAGAGAGAAACACTGGGAGGAGAGAGAGAATCACCGGGGAAAGAGGGAGAGAGAGAAACACTGGGGGAGAGAGAGAGAAACACTGGGGGAGAGAGAGAGAGAGGAACACTGTGGAGAGAGAGAGAGATACACTGGGGGAGGAAAGAGAGAGAGAGAGACACTGTGGGGATAGAGAGAGAGAGAGAAACACTGGGGAGAGACAGAGAAACTCTGGTGGGAGAGACAGAGAAACACTGGTGGGAGAGAGAGAATAACACTGGGGGGAGAGAGAGATAAACACTGGGGGGAGAGAGAGAGAAACACTGGGGGGAGTGAGAGAGAAACACTGGGGGAAGAGAGAGAGAAACACTGGGTGGAGAGAGGGTGCAACACTGGTGGGAGAGAGAGAGAGAGAAACAATGGGTGGGGAGAGAGAAACACTGAGGAGAGAGAGAGAAACACTGGGGAGAGAGAGGAACACTGGGGAGAGAGAGAGAGAGAAACACTGTGGGAGGAGAGAGTGAGAGAGAGAGAAAAACAGTGTGGAGATAGAGAGAGAGAGAGAAACACATGGGGGAGAGAGAGAAACAATGGGAGGAGAGTGAGAGAAACACTGGGGGGAGAGAGAGATAAACACTGGGGGGGAGAGAGAGAGAAACACTGGGGGGAGAGAGAGAAACACTTGGGGGAGAGAGAGAGAAACACTGGGGGGAGAGAGAGAAATACTGGGGGGAGAGAGAGAGGGAGATAGAGAGAGAAACACTGGGGGTAGAAAGAGAAACATTGGGGGGAGAGAGAGAGAGACTGGTGGGAGATAGATGGACACTGGGGGGAGAGAGAGAGAAACAGTGCGGGGGGAGAGAGAGAAACACTGGGGGGAGAGAGAGAAACACTGCGGGTAGAGAGAGAAACACGGGGAGGGAGCGAAACACTGGGGAGAGAGAGAAACACTGGGAGTGAGACAGAAACACTGGGGGGAGAGAGAGAGAAACACAGGGGGGAGAGAGAGAGAAACACAGGGGGAGGAGAGAGAGAAAAACTAGGGGTGAGAGAGAAGCACTGGGGGAGGAGAGAGAGAAACACTGGGTGCAGAGAGAGTGAAACACTGGTGGGAGAGAGAGAGAGAGAAACACTGGGTGCAGAGAGAGTGAAACACTGGTGGGAGAGAGAGAGAGAAACACTGGGGGGGGGAGAGAGAGAAACACTGAGGAGAGAGAGAGAGAAACACTGGGAGGAGAGAGAGAATCACTGGGGAGGGAGGGAGAGAGAGAAACACTGGGGGAGAGAGAGAGAAACACTGGGGGAGAGAGAGAGAGAGAGAAACACTGTGGGGTGAGAGAGAAACACTGGGGGGAGAAAGAGAAATAATGGGGAGAGCGAGTGAAACGCTGGGGAGAGAGTGAAACACTGGGGCGAGAGACAGAAACACTGGGGGGAGAGAGAGAGAAACACTGGGGGTGGAGAGAGAGAGAAACACGGCGGGTAGAGAGAGAAACACTGGGGAGAGAGCGAAACACTGGGAGAGAGAGAAACACTGGGGAGAGAGACAGAAACACTGGGGGGAGAGAGAGAGAAACACAGGGGGGAGGAGAGAGAGAAAAACACTGGGGGGAGAGAGAGAGAAACACTGGCGGGATGGAGGGAGGGATATAGAGAAACAGTGGGGGGAGAAAGAGAAAGAGAGAAACACTGGGGAGAGGGAGAGAGATACACTGGGTCGAGAGAGGGTGAAACACTGGTGGGAGAGAGAGAGAGAAACACTGTGGGGGGGGGAGAGAGAGAGACACTGGGGAGAGAGAGAGAGAAACACTGTGTGGTGAGAGAGAAACACTGGGGAGAGAGGGAGAGAGAGAAACACTGGGGAGAGAGAGAGAGAAACACTGGGGGAGAGAGTGAGAGAGAAACACTGGGGAGAGAGAGGAACACTGTGGAGAGAGAGAGAGAGAAACACTGTGGGAGGAGAGAGTGAGAGAGAGAAAAACAGTGTGGGGAAAGAGAGAGAGAGAGAAACACTTGGGAGAGAGAGAGAAACAATGGGAGGAGAGTGAGAGAAACACTGGGGGGAGAGAGAGATAAACACTGGGGGGGAGAGAGAGAGAAACACTGGGGGGAGAGAGAGAGAAACACTGGGGGGAGAGAGAGAGAAACACTGGGGGGAGAGAGAGAAACACTGGGGGGAGAGAGAGAGAAACACTTGGGGGAGAGAGAGAGAAACACTGGGGGGAGAGAGAGAAACACTGGGGGGGAGAGAGAGAGACACTGGGGGGAGAGAGAGAGAGAAACATTGGGGGGAGAGAGAGAGAGAGACTGGTGGGAGATAGATGGACACTGTGGGGAGAGAGAGAGAAACAGTGCGGGGGGAGAGAGAGAAACACTGGGGGGAGAGAGAGAAACACTGCGGGTAGAGAGAGAAACACTGGGTAGTGAGCGAAACACTGGGGAGAGAGAGAAACACTGGGAGTGAGACAGAAACACTGGGGGGAGAGAGAGAGAAACACAGGGGGGAGAGAGAGAGAAACACAGGGGGAGGAGAGAGAGAAAAACTAGGGGTGAGAGAGAAGCACTGGGGGAGGAGAGAGAGAAACACTGGGTGCAGAGAGAGTGAAACACTGGTGGGAGAGAGAGAGAGAGAAACACTGGGTGCAGAGAGAGTGAAACACTGGTGGGAGAGAGAGAGAGAAACACTGGGGGGGGGAGAGAGAGAAACACTGAGGAGAGAGAGAGAGAAACACTGGGAGGAGAGAGAGAATCACTGGGGAGGGAGGGAGAGAGAGAAACACTGGGGGAGAGAGAGAGAAACACTGGGGGAGAGAGAGAGAGAGAAACACTGTGGGGTGAGAGAGAAACACTGGGGGGAGAAAGATAAATAATGGGGAGAGCGAGTGAAACGCTGGGGAGAGAGTGAAACACTGGGGAGAGAGACAGAAACACTGGGGGGAGGGAGAGAGAAACACTGGGGGTGGAGAGAGAGAGAAACACGGCGGGTAGAGAGAGAAACACTGGGGAGAGAGCGAAACACTGGGAGAGAGAGAGAAACACTGGGGAGAGAGAGAAAAACACTGGGGGGAGAGAGAGAGAAACACTGGGAGAGAGAGAGAAACACTTGGGGAGAGAGAGAGAAACACTGGCGGGATGGAGGGAGGGATATAGAGAAACAGTGGGGGGAGAAAGAGAAAGAGAGAAACACTGGGGAGAGGGAGAGAGATACACTGGGTCGAGAGAGGGTGAAACACTGGTGGGAGAGAGAGAGAGAAACACTGTGGGGGGGGGGGGGGAGAGAGAGACACTGGGGAGAGAGAGAGAGAAACAGTGTGTGGTGAGAGAGAAACACTGGGGAGAGAGGGAGAGAGAGAAACACTGGGGAGAGAGAGAGAGAAACACTGGGGGAGAGAGTGAGAGAGAAACACTGGGGAGAGAGAGGAACACTGTGGAGAGAGAGAGAGAGAAACACTGGGGGAGGAAAGAGAGAGAGAGAGACACTGTGGGGATAGAGAGAGAGAGAGAGAAACACTGGGGAGAGACAGAGAAACACTGGTGGGAGAGACAGAGAAACGCTGGTGGGAGAGAGAGAATAACACTGGGGGGAGAGAGAGATAAACACTGGGGGGAGAGAGAGAGAAACACTGGGGGGAGTGAGAGAGAAACACTGGGGGAAGAGGGAGAAACACTGTGGGAGAGAGAGAGAAACACTGGGGAGAGAGAGGAACACTGGGGAGAGAGAGAGAGAGAAACACTGTGGGAGGAGAGAGTGAGAGAGAGAGAAAAACAGTGTGGGGATAGAGAGAGAGAGAGAAACACTTGGGGGAGAGAGAGAAACAATGGGAGGAGAGTGAGAGAAACACTGGGGGAGCGAGTGAGAAACACTGGGGAGAGAGCGAGAAACACTGTTGGGAGAGAGAGAATAGCACTGGGGGGAGAGAGAGATAAACACTGGGGGAAGAGAGAGAGAAACACTGGGGGGAGAGAGAGAGAAACACTGGGGGGAGAGAGAGAGAAACACTGGGGGGAGAGAGAGAAACACTGGGGGGAGAGAGAGAGAAACATTGGGGGGAGAGAGAGAAACACTGGGGGGAGAGAGAGAGAGACACTGGGGGAGAGAGAGAGACACTGGGGGGGGGAGAGAGAGAGAGAAACACTGAGGGAGAGTGAGAGAGAAACACTGGGGGGAGAGAAAGATACACTGGGGGGGAGAATGAGAGGGAAACACTGGGGAGAGAGAGAGAGAGAGAAACACTGGGGAGAGAGAGAGATAAACACTGGGGGGAGAGAGAGAGGGAGAGAGAGAGAGAAACACTTGGGGGAGAAAGAGAAACACTGGGGGGAGAGAGAGAGAGACACTGGTGGGAGAGAGACGGACACTGGGGGCAGAGAGAGAGAAACAGTGCGGGGGGAGAGAGAGAAATACTGGGGGGAGAGAGAGAAACACTGGTGAGAAAGAGAGAAACACTGGGGGGAGAGAGAGAGGGAAACACTGGAGGGAGATGGAGAGAGAGAGAGAAACAATGGAGGAGAGAGAGTGAGAAACACTGGGGGGAGAGAGAGAGAGAGAAACTGGGGGGAGAGAGAGAGAGAAAAACTGGAGATAGATAGAAACACTGGGGGGAGAGAGATAAACGCTGGGGATAGAGACAGAAACACATGGGGTAGTGAGAGAAACAGTGGGGTGAGAGAGGGAGAGAAACACTGTGGGTGGAGAGAGAAACACTGGGGGGAGATAGAGAAACGCTGGGGATAGAGACAGAAACACATGGGGTAGTGAGAGAAACAGTGGGGTGAGAGAGGGAGAGAAACACTGCGGGTGGAGAGAGAAACACTGGGGGGAGAGAGAGAGAAACACAGGGGGAGGAGAGAGAGAAAAACTGGGGGTGAGAGAGGGGTACGGTAGCATAGTGGTTATGTTACTGGGCTAGTAATCCAGAGGTCTGGACTAAAATCCAGAGTCATGAGTTCAAATCCCGCCACGGCAGCTGGCGAATTTAAATTCAATTAATTCATTAAATTCAATTAATTAAATAAAAATCTGGAATTAAAATACCAGTATCAGTGATGATGGCCATGAAACTACCGGATTGTCGTAAAAACCCATCTGGTTCACTAATGTCCTTTCGGGAAGGAAACCTGCCGTCCTTACCCGGTTTGGCCTATGTGTGACTCCAGACCCACAGCAATGTGGTTGATTCTTAATTGCCCTCTGAAATGGCCCAGCAAGCCACTCAGTTGTAAAATCTCACTACGAAAAGTCATAATAAGAATAAAACCGGACGGACCACCCGGCATCGGACCACTAGGCACCGGACACGACAACGGTATAACACCAAGCCCAGTCGACCCTGCAAGGTCCTCCTTACTAACATCTGGGGACTTGTACCAAAATTGGGAGAGCTGTCCCACAGACTAGTCAAGCAAGAGCCTGACAGAGCCATACTCACAGAATCATATCTTTCAGCCAACGTCCCAGACTCTTCCATCACCATCCCTGGGTATGTCCTGTCCCACCAGCAGGACAGACCCACCAGAGGTGGTGGTACAGTGATATACAGTCAGGAGGGAGTGGCCCTGGGAGTCCTCAACATTGACTCTGGACCCCATGAAATCTCATGGCATCAGGTCAAACATGGGCAAGGAAACCTCCTGCTGATTACCACCTACCGCCCTCCCTCAGCTGATGAATCAGTCCTCCTCCATGTTGAACACCACTTGGAGGAAGCACTGAGGGCAGCAAGGGCACAAAATGTACTCTGCGTGGGGGACTTCAATGTCCATCACCAAGAGTGGCTCGGGAGCACCACGACTGACCGAACTGGCCGAGTCCTGAAGGAAACAGCTGCTCGACCGGGCCTGCGGCAGGTGGTGAGCGAACCAACACGAGGGAAAAACTTACTTGACCTTGTCCTCACCAATCTCCCTGTCGCAAATGCATCTGTCCATGACAGTATTGGCAGGCGTGACCACCGCACAGTCCTCGTGGAGATGAAGTCCCGTCTTCGCACTGAGGACACCATCCAAGGTGTTGTGTGGCACTACTACCATGCTAAATGTGATAGATTCAGAACAGATCTAGCAGCTCAAAACTGGGCATCCATGAGGCGCTGTGGGCCATCAGCAGCAGCAGAATTGTATTCCACCACAATCTGTAACCTCATGGCCCGTCATATTCCTCACTCTACCATTACCAACAAGCCAGGGGATCAACCCTGGTTCAATGAGGAGTGTAGAAGAGCATGCCAGGAGCAGCACCAGGTGTACCTAAAAATGAGGTGCCAACCTGGTGAAGCAACAACTCAGGACTACATGCATGCTAAACAGCGGAAGCAACATGCTAGAGACAGAGCTAAGCGATTCCACAACCAACGGATCAGATCAAAGCTCTGCAGTCCTGCCACATCCAGTCGTGAATGGTGGTGGACAATTAAACAACTAACGGGAGGAGGAGGCTCTGCAAACATCCCCATTCTCAATGATGGCGGAGTCCAGCACGTGAGTGCAAAAGACAAGGCTGAAGCGTATGCAACCATCTTCAGCCAGAAGTGCCGAATGGATGATTCATCTCAGCCTCCTCCGGATATCCCCACCATCACGGAAGCCAGTCTTCGGCCAATTCGATTCACTGCACGTGATATCAAGAAACGGCTGAGTGCACTGGATACAGCAAAGGCTTTGGGCCCCGACAACATCCCAGCTGTGGTGCTGAAGACTTGTGCTCCAGAACTAGCTGCGCCTCCAGCCAAGCTGTTCCAGTACAGCTACAACACTGGCATCGACCCGACAATGTGGAAAATTGCCCAGGTATGTCCTGTCCACAAAAAGCAGGACGAATCCAATCCGGCCAATTACCGCCCCATCAGTCTACTCTCAATCATCAGCAAAGTGATGGAAGGTGTCGTCGACAGTGCTATCAAGCGGCACTTACTCACCAATAACCTGCTCACCGATGCTCAGTTTGGGTTCCGCCAGGACCACTCGGCTCCAGACCTCATTACAGCCTTGGTCCAAACATGGACAAAAGAGCTGAATTCCAGAGGTGAGGTGAGAGTGACTGCCCTTGACATCAAGGCAGCATTTGACCGAGTGTGGCACCAAGGAGCCCGAGTAAAATTGAAGTCCATGGGAATCAGGGGGAAAACTCTCCAGTGGCTGGAGTCATACCGAGCACAAAGGAAGATGGTAGTGGTTGTTGGAGGCCAATCATCTCAGCCCCAGGGCATTGCTGCAGGAGTTCCTCAGGGCAGTGTCCTAGGCCCAACCATCTTCAGCTGCTTCATCAATGACCTTCCCTCCATCATAAGGTCAGAAATGGGGATGTTCGCTGATGACTGCACAGTGTTCAGTTCCATTCGCAACCCCTCAGATAATGAAGCAGTCCGAGCCCGCATGCAGCAAGACCTGGACAACATCCAGGCTTGGGCTCATAAGTGGCAAGTAACATTCGCGCGAGATAAGTGCCAGGCAATGACCATCTCCAACAATAGAAAGTCTAACCACCTCCCCTTGACATTCAACGGCATTACCATCGCCGAATCCCCCACCATCAACATCCTGGGGGTCACCATTGACCAGAAACTGAACTGGACCAGCCATATAAATACTGTGGCTAGGAGAGCAGGTCAGAGGCTGGGTATTCTGCGGCGAGTGACTCACCTCCTGACTCCCCAAAGCCTTTCCACCATCTACAAGGCACAAGTCAGGAGTGTGATGGAATACTCTCCACTTGCCTGGATGAGTGCAGCTCCAACAACACTCAAGAAGCTCGACACCATCCAAGATAAAGCAGCCCGCTTGATTGGCACCCCATCCATCACCCTAAACATTCACTCCCTTCACCACCGGCGCACTGTGGCTGCAGTGTGTACCATCCACAGGATGCACTGCAGCAACTCGCCAAGGCTTCTTCGACAGCACCTCCCAAACCCGCGACCTCTACCACCTAGAAGGACAAGAGCAGCAGGCACATGGGAACAACACCACCTGCACGTTCCCCTCCAAGTCACACACCATCCCGACTTGGAAATATATCGCCGTTCCTTCATCGTCGCTGGGTCAAAATCCTGGAACTCCCTTCCTAACAGCACTGTGGGAGAACCGTCACTACACGGACTGCAGCGGTTCAAGAAGGCGGCTTAACACCACCTTCTCGAGGGCAATTAGGGATGGGCAATAAATGCTGGCCTCGCCAGCGACGCCCACAACCCGTGAACGAATAAAAATTAAATTTAAAAAAAAACACTGGGGGAGGAGAGAGAGAAACACTGGGTGCAGAGAGAGTGAAACACTGGTGGGAGAGAGAGAGAGAGAAACACTAGGTGGGGGGGAGAGAGAGAAACACTGAGGAGAGAGAGAGAGAGAAACACTGCGGGGGGAGAGAGAATCACTGGGGAGAGAGGGAGAGAGAGAAACACTGGGGGAGAGAGAGAGAAACACTGGGGGAGAGAGAGAGAGAGAGAAACACTGTGGGGAGAGAGGGAAACACTGGACACAGAGAGAAACACTGGTGGGAGAGAGAGAAACACTGGGGAGAGAGGGTGAAACACTGGGGTTGGAGAAGGAAACAGTGGGGGGAGAGAGAGAGAAACACTGGGGGGATAGAGAAACACTGTTGGGTGGAGAGAGAGAGAAACACTGCGGGTAGAGAGAGAAACACTGGGGAGAGAGACAGAAACACTGGGGGGAGAGCGAGAGAAACACAGGGGGGAGGAGAGAGAGAAACACTGGGGGGAGAGAGAGAAACACTGGGGGGAGGAAAGAGAGAGAAACACTGGGGGGAGAGAGAGAGAAACACTGGGGGAGAGAGAGAGAAACACTGGCGAGATGGAGGGAGGGATATAGAGAAACAGTGGGGGGAGAAAGAGAGAGAGAGAAACACTGGGGCGAGAGAGAGAAACACTGGGGAGAGAGAGGAACACTGTGGAGAGAGAGAGAGAGAGAAACCCTGGGGGAGGAGAGAGAGAGAGAGAGAGAGACTGTGGGGATAGAGAGAGAGAGAGAAACACTGGGTGGAGAGAGGGTGAAACACTGGTGGGAGAGAGAGAGAGAGAAACACTGGGGGGGAGAGAGAGAAACACTGGGGAGAGAGAGAGAAACACGGGGGTGGGGAGAGAGGGTGAAACACTGGAGAGAGAGGGAGAGAGAGAAACACTGGGGGAGAGAGAGAGAAACACTGGGGAGAGAGAGGAACACTGGGGAGAGAGAGAGAGAAACACTGTGGGAGGAGAGAGTGAGAGAGAGAGAAAAACAGTGTGGGGATAGAGAGAGAGAGAAAACACTTGGGGGAGAGAGAGAAACACTGGGGGGAGAGAGAGAGAAACACTGCGGAGGAGAGAGAGAAACACTGCGGGGAGAGAGAGAAACACTGGGGGGAGGAGAGAGAGAGAAACACTGGGGGAGAGAGAGAAACACTGGGGGAGAGAGAGAGAAACACTGGGGGAGAGAGAGAGAAACACTGGCGGGATGGAGGGAGGGATATAGAGAAACAGTGGGGGGAGAAAGAGAGGGAGAGAAACACTGGGGAGAGAGAGAGAGAAACACTAGGTCGAGAGAGGGTGAAACAGTGGGGGAGAGAGAGTGAGAAACGCTGGTGAGAGAGAGGAACACTGTGGAGAGAGAGAGAGAGAGAGAAACACTGGGCGAGGAAAGAGAGAGAGAGAGACAATGTGGGGATAGAGAGAGAGAGAGAAACACTGGGGGAGAGAGAGAGAAACACTGGGGAGAGAGAGGAACACTGGGGAGAGAGAGAGAGAAACACTGTGGGAGGAGAGAGTGAGAGAGAGAGAAAAACAGTGTGGGGATAGAGAGAGGGAGAGAAACACTTGGGGGAGAGAGAGAAACAATGGGAGGAGAGTGAGAGAAACACTGGGGGAGCGAGTGAGAAACACTGGGGAGAGACAGAGAAACACTGGTGAGAGAGACAGAGAAACACTGGTAGGAGAGAGAGAAAAGCACTGGGGGGAGAGAGAGATAAAAACTCGGGGGAGAGAGAGAAACACTGCGGGGAGAGAGAGAGAAACACTGCGGAGGAGAGAGAGAAACACTGCGGGGAGAGAGAGAAACACTGGGGGGAGGAGAGAGAGAAACACTGGCGGGATGGAGGGAGGGATATAGAGAAACAGTGGGGGGAGAAAGAGAGGGAGAGAAACACTGGGGAGAGAGAGAGAGAAACACTAGGTCGAGAGAGGGTGAAACAGTGGGGGAGAGAGAGAGAGAAACGCTGGTGAGAGAGAGGAACACTGTGGAGAGAGAGAGAGAGAGAAACACTGGGGGAGGAAAGAGAGAGAGAGAGAGACACTGTGGGGATAGAGAGAGAGAGAGAAACACTGGGGAGAGACAGAGAAACACTGGTGGGAGAGACAGAGAAACACTGGTGGGAGAGAGAGAATAACACTGGGGGGAGAGAGAGATAAACACTGGGGAGAGAGAGAGAGTAACACTGGGGGGAGTGAGAGAGAAACACTGGGGGAAGAGAGAGAGAAACAATGGGTGGAGAGAGGATGAAACCCTGGTGGGAGAGAGAGAGAGAAACACGGGGGGGGGGGCGGAGAGAGAGAAACACTGGAGAGAGAGCGAAACACTGGGGAAAGAGACGAACACTGGGGAGAGAGAGAGAGAGAAACACTGTGGGAGGAGAGAGTGAGAGAGAGAGTGAAACAGTGTGGGGATAGAGAGAGAAACACTGGGGGCAGAGAGAGAAACACTGGGGGGAGAGAGAGCGAAACACTGGGGGGAGAGAGAGAAACACTCGTGGGAGAGAGAGAATAGCACTGGGGGGAGAGAGAGATAAACACTGGGGGCGAGAGAGAGAATCACTGGTGGGAGAGAGAGAGAAAAACACTGTGGGGAGAGAGAGAGAAACACTGGGGGGAGAGAGAGAAACACTGGGGGGAGAGAGAGCGAAACACTGGGGGGAGAGTGAGAGAGAAACACTGGGGGCAGAGAGAGAAACACTTGGGGGAGAGAGAGAGGGAAAAACTCGGGGGAGAGAGAGAGAGAGAAACACTGTGGAAGAGAGAGAGAGAGATACTGGGGGGGAGAGAGAGAGAGAAACACTGTGGGGAGAGAGAGAGAAACACTGGGGGGAGAGAGAGAAACACTGGGGGGAGAGAGAGCGAAACACTGGGGGAGAGAGAGAAACACTGGGGGGAGAGAGAGAGAGACACTGGTGGGAGAGAGAGAGACACTTGGGGGAGAGAGATTGAGAGAAACACTGGGGGAGAGTGAGAGAGAAACACTGGGGGCAGAGAGAGAAACACTTGGGGGCGAGAGAGAGAATCACTGGGGGGAGAGAGAGAGAGAAACACTGTGGGGAGAGAGAGAGACACTGGTGGGAGAGAGAGAGACACTGGGGGGAGAGAGATTGAGAGAAACACTGGGGGAAAGTGAGAGAGAAACACTGGGGGCAGAGAGAGAAACACTTGGGGGAGAGAGAGAGGGAAAAACTGGGGGGCGAGAGAGAGAGAAACACTGTGGGAGAGAGAGAGAGAGATTCTGGGGGGAGAGAGAGAGGGAGAGAGAGAGAGAATCACTGGGGGGAGAGAGAGAGAGAAACAATGTGGGGAGAGAGAGAGAAACACTGGGGGGAGAGAGAGCGAAACACTGGGGGGAGAGAGAGAATCACTGGGGGGAGAGAGAGAGAGACACTGGTGGGAGAGAGAGAGACATTGGGGGGAGAGAGATTGAGAGAAACACTGGGGGAAAGTGAGAGAGAAACACTGGGGGCAGAGAGAGAAACACTTGGGGGAGAGAGAGAGGGAAAAACTGGGGGGAGAGAGAGAGAGAAACACTGTGGGAGAGAGAGAGAGAGATACTGGGGGGGGAGAGAGAAACACTGGGGGGAGAGAGAGAAACACTGGGGGGAGAGAGAGAGGGAAACACTGGGGGGAGAGAGAGAGACAATGGTGGGAGAGAGATGGACACTGTGGGGAGAGAGAGAGAAACACTGGGGGGAGAGAGAGAGAAACACTGGGGGGAGAGGGAGAGAAACACTGGGGGGAGAGAGAGAAACACTGGGGGGAGAGAGAGAGAAACACTTGGGGGAGAGAGAGAGAAACACTGGGGGGAGAGAGAGAAACACTGGGGGAGAGAGAGAGAGACACTGGGGGGAGAGAGAGAGAGAAACATTGGGGGGAGAGAGAGAGAGAGAGACTGGTGGGAGATAGATGGACACTGGGGGGAGAGAGAGAGAAACACTGGGGGGAGAGAGAGAGAAACACTGGGGGGAGAGAGAGAGAAACACTGGGGGGAGAGAGAGAAACACTGGGGGGAGAGAGAGAGAAACACTTGGGGGAGAGAGAGAGAAACACTGGGGGGAGAGAGAGAAACACTGGGAGTGAGACAGAAACACTGGGGGGAGAGAGAGAGAAACACAGGGGGGAGAGAGAGAGAAACACAGGGGGAGGAGAGAGAGAAAAACTAGGGGTGAGAGAGAAGCACTGGGGGAGGAGAGAGAGAAACACTGGGTGCAGAGAGAGTGAAACACTGGTGGGAGAGAGAGAGAGAAAAACACTGGGTGCAGAGAGAGTGAAACACTGGTGGGAGAGAGAGAGAAAAACACTGGGGGGGGAGAGAGAGAAACACTGAGGAGAGAGAGAGAAACACTGGGGGGAGAGAGAGAGAAACACTTGGGGGAGAGAGAGAGAAACACTGGGGGGAGAGAGAGAAACACTGGGGGGAGAGAGAGAGAGACACTGGGGGGAGAGAGAGAGAGAAACATTGGGGGGAGAGAGAGAGAGACTGGTGGGAGATAGATGGACACTGGGGGGAGAGAGAGAGAAACAGTGCGGGGGGAGAGAGAGAAACACTGGGGGGAGAGAGAGAAACACTGCGGGTAGAGAGAGAAACACTGGGGAGTGAGCGAAACACTGGGGAGAGAGAGAAACACTGGGAGTGAGACAGAAACACTGGGGGGAGAGAGAGAGAAACACAGGGGGGAGAGAGAGAGAAACACAGGGGGAGGAGAGAGAGAAAAACTAGGGGTGAGAGAGAAGCATTGGGGGAGGAGAGAGAGAAACACTGGGTGCAGAGAGAGTGAAACACTGGTGGGAGAGAGAGAGCGAGAAACACTGGGTGCAGAGAGAGTGAAACACTGGTGGGAGAGAGAGAGAGAAACACTGGGGGGGGAGAGAGAGAAACACTGAGGAGAGAGAGAGAGAAACACTGGGAGGAGAGAGAGAATCACTGGGGAGGAGGGAGAGAGAGAAACACTGGGGGAGAGAGAGAGAAACACTGGGGGAGAGAGAGAGAGAGAAACACTGTGGGGTGAGAGAGAAACACTGGGGGTAGAAAGAGAAATAATGGGGAGAGCGAGTGAAACGCTGGGGAGAGAGTGAAACACTGGGGTGAGAGACAGAAACACTGGGGGGAGGGAGAGAGAAACACTGGGGGTGGAGAGAGAGAGAAACACGGCGGGTAGAGAGAGAAACACTGGGGAGAGAGCGAAACACTGGGAGAGAGAGAAACACTGGGGAGAGAGACAGAAACACTGGGGGGAGAGAGAGAGAAACACAGGGGGGAGGAGAGAGAGAAAAACACTGGGGGGAGAGAGAGAGAAACACTGGGAGAGAGAGAGAAACACTTGGGGAGAGAGAGAGAAACACTGGCGGGATGGAGGGAGGGATATAGAGAAACAGTGGGGGGAGAAAGAGAAAGAGAGAAACACTGGGGAGAGGGAGAGAGATACACTGGGTCGAGAGAGTGTGAAACACTGGTGGGAGAGAGAGAGAGAAACACTGTGGGGGGGGAGAGAGAGAGACACTGGGGAGAGAGAGAGAGAAACACTATGTGGTGAGAGAGAAACACTGGGGAGAGAGGGAGAGAGAGAAACACTGGGGAGAGAGAGAGAGAAACACTGGGGGAGAGAGTGAGAGAGAAACACTGGGGAGAGAGAGGAACACTGTGGAGAGAGAGAGAGAGAAACACTGGGGGAGGAAAGAGAGAGAGAGAGACACTGTGGGGATAGAAAGAGAGAGAGAGAAACACTGGGGAGAGACAGAGAAACACTGGTGGGAGAGACAGAGAAACGCTGGTGGGAGAGAGAGAATAACACTGGGAGGAGAGAGAGATAAACACTGGGGGGAGAGAGAGAGAAACACTGGGGGGAGTGAGAGAGAAACACTGGGGGAAGAGGGAGAGGAACACTGGATGGAGAGAGGGTGAAACACTGGTGGGAGAGAGAGAGAGAGAGAAGCACTGGGGGGGGGAGAGAGAGAAACACTGAGGAGAGAGAGAGAAACACGGGGGGGCAGAGAGAGAAACACTGTGGGAGAGAGAGAGAAACACTGGGGAGAGAGAGGAACACTGGGGAGAGAGAGAGAGAAACACTGTGGGAGGAGAGAGTGAGAGAGAGAGAAAAACAGTGTGGGGATAGAGAGAGAGAGAGAAACACTTGGGGGAGAGAGAGAAACACTGTTGGGAGAGAGAGAATAGCACTGGGGGGAGAGAGAGATAAACACTGGGGGAAGAGAGAGAGAAACACTGGGGGGAGAGAGAGAGAAACACTGGGGGGAGAGAGAGAGAAACACTGGGGGGAGAGAGAGAAACACTGGGGGGAGAGAGAGAGAAACATTGGGGGGAGAGAGAGAAACACTGGGGGGAGAGAGAGAGAGACACTGGGGGAGAGAGAGAGACACTGGGGGGGGGGAGAGAGAGAGAGAAACACTGAGGGAGAGTGAGAGAGAAACACTGGGGGGAGAGAAAGATACACTGGGGGGGAGAATGAGAGGGAAACACTGGGGAGAGAGAGAGAGAGAGAAACACTGGGGAGAGAGAGAGATAAACACTGGGGGGAGAGAGAGAGGGAGAGAGAGAGAGAAACACTTGGGGGAGAAAGAGAAACACTGGGGGGAGAGAGAGAGAGACACTGGTGGGAGAGAGACGGACACTGGGGGCAGAGAGAGAGAAACAGTGCGGGGGGAGAGAGAGAAATACTGGGGGGAGAGAGAGAAACACTGGTGAGAAAGAGAGAAACACTGGGGGGAGAGAGAGAGGGAAACACTGGAGGGAGATGGAGAGAGAGAGAGAAACAATGGAGGAGAGAGAGTGAGAAACACTGGGGGGAGAGAGAGAGAGAGAAACTGGGGGGAGAGAGAGAGAGAAAAACTGGAGATAGATAGAAACACTGGGGGGAGAGAGATAAACGCTGGGGATAGAGACAGAAACACATGGGGTAGTGAGAGAAACAGTGGGGTGAGAGAGGGAGAGAAACACTGTGGGTGGAGAGAGAAACACTGGGGGGAGAGAGAGAAACGCTGGGGATAGAGACAGAAACACATGGGGTAGTGAGAGAAACAGTGGGGTGAGAGAGGGAGAGAAACACTGCGGGTGGAGAGAGAAACACTGGGGGGAGAGAGAGAGAAACACAGGGGGAGGAGAGAGAGAAAAACTGGGGGTGAGAGAGGGGTACGGTAGCATAGTGGTTATGTTACTGGGCTAGTAATCCAGAGGTCTGGACTAAAATCCAGAGTCATGAGTTCAAATCCCGCCACGGCAGCTGGCGAATTTAAATTCAATTAATTCATTAAATTCAATTAATTAAATAAAAATCTGGAATTAAAATACCAGTATCAGTGATGATGGCCATGAAACTACCGGATTGTCGTAAAAACCCATCTGGTTCACTAATGTCCTTTCGGGAAGGAAACCTGCCGTCCTTACCCGGTTTGGCCTATGTGTGACTCCAGACCCACAGCAATGTGGTTGATTCTTAATTGCCCTCTGAAATGGCCCAGCAAGCCACTCAGTTGTAAAATCTCACTACGAAAAGTCATAATAAGAATAAAACCGGACGGACCACCCGGCATCGGACCACTAGGCACCGGACACGACAACGGTATAACACCAAGCCCAGTCGACCCTGCAAGGTCCTCCTTACTAACATCTGGGGACTTGTACCAAAATTGGGAGAGCTGTCCCACAGACTAGTCAAGCAAGAGCCTGACAGAGCCATACTCACAGAATCATATCTTTCAGCCAACGTCCCAGACTCTTCCATCACCATCCCTGGGTATGTCCTGTCCCACCAGCAGGACAGACCCACCAGAGGTGGTGGTACAGTGATATACAGTCAGGAGGGAGTGGCCCTGGGAGTCCTCAACATTGACTCTGGACCCCATGAAATCTCATGGCATCAGGTCAAACATGGGCAAGGAAACCTCCTGCTGATTACCACCTACCGCCCTCCCTCAGCTGATGAATCAGTCCTCCTCCATGTTGAACACCACTTGGAGGAAGCACTGAGGGCAGCAAGGGCACAAAATGTACTCTGCGTGGGGGACTTCAATGTCCATCACCAAGAGTGGCTCGGGAGCACCACGACTGACCGAACTGGCCGAGTCCTGAAGGAAACAGCTGCTCGACCGGGCCTGCGGCAGGTGGTGAGCGAACCAACACGAGGGAAAAACTTACTTGACCTTGTCCTCACCAATCTCCCTGTCGCAAATGCATCTGTCCATGACAGTATTGGCAGGCGTGACCACCGCACAGTCCTCGTGGAGATGAAGTCCCGTCTTCGCACTGAGGACACCATCCAAGGTGTTGTGTGGCACTACTACCATGCTAAATGTGATAGATTCAGAACAGATCTAGCAGCTCAAAACTGGGCATCCATGAGGCGCTGTGGGCCATCAGCAGCAGCAGAATTGTATTCCACCACAATCTGTAACCTCATGGCCCGTCATATTCCTCACTCTACCATTACCAACAAGCCAGGGGATCAACCCTGGTTCAATGAGGAGTGTAGAAGAGCATGCCAGGAGCAGCACCAGGCGTACCTAAAAATGAGGTGCCAACCTGGTGAAGCAACAACTCAGGACTACATGCATGCTAAACAGCGGAAGCAACATGCTAGAGACAGAGCTAAGCGATTCCACAACCAACGGATCAGATCAAAGCTCTGCAGTCCTGCCACATCCAGTCGTGAATGGTGGTGGACAATTAAACAACTAACGGGAGGAGGAGGCTCTGCAAACATCCCCATTCTCAATGATGGCGGAGTCCAGCACGTGAGTGCAAAAGACAAGGCTGAAGCGTATGCAACCATCTTCAGCCAGAAGTGCCGAATGGATGATTCATCTCAGCCTCCTCCGGATATCCCCACCATCACGGAAGCCAGTCTTCGGCCAATTCGATTCACTCCACGTGATATCAAGAAACGGCTGAGTGCACTGGATACAGCAAAGGCTTTGGGCCCCGACAACATCCCAGCTGTGGTGCTGAAGACTTGTGCTCCAGAACTAGCTGCGCCTCCAGCCAAGCTGTTCCAGTACAGCTACAACACTGGCATCGACCCGACAATGTGGAAAATTGCCCAGGTATGTCCTGTCCACAAAAAGCAGGACGAATCCAATCCGGCCAATTACCGCCCCATCAGTCTACTCTCAATCATCAGCAAAGTGATGGAAGGTGTCGTCGACAGTGCTATCAAGCGGCACTTACTCACCAAT
This sequence comes from Heptranchias perlo, assembly GCF_035084215.1. Lineage (NCBI taxonomy): Eukaryota > Metazoa > Chordata > Chondrichthyes > Hexanchiformes > Hexanchidae > Heptranchias > Heptranchias perlo. The sequence continues at coordinate 1,935,191 of NW_027138239.1, forward strand.
AACCTGCTCACCGATGCTCAGTTTGGGTTCCGCCAGGACCACTCGGCTCCAGACCTCATTACAGCCTTGGTCCAAACATGGACAAAAGAGCTGAATTCCAGAGGTGAGGTGAGAGTGACTGCCCTTGACATCAAGGCAGCATTTGACCGAGTGTGGCACCAAGGAGCCCGAGTAAAATTGAAGTCCATGGGAATCAGGGGGAAAACTCTCCAGTGGCTGGAGTCATACCGAGCACAAAGGAAGATGGTAGTGGTTGTTGGAGGCCAATCATCTCAGCCCCAGGTCATTGCTGCAGGAGTTCCTCAGGGCAGTGTCCTAGGCCCAACCATCTTCAGCTGCTTCATCAATGACCTTCCCTCCATCATAAGGTCAGAAATGGGGATGTTCGCTGATGACTGCACAGTGTTCAGTTCCATTCGCAACCCCTCAGATAATGAAGCAGTCCGAGCCCGCATGCAGCAAGACCTGGACAACATCCAGGCTTGGGCTCATAAGTGGCAAGTAACATTCGCGCGAGATAAGTGCCAGGCAATGACCATCTCCAACAATAGAAAGTCTAACCACCTCCCCTTGACATTCAACGGCATTACCATCGCCGAATCCCCCACCATCAACATCCTGGGGGTCACCATTGACCAGAAACTGAACTGGACCAGCCATATAAATACTGTGGCTAGGAGAGCAGGTCAGAGGCTGGGTATTCTGCGGCGAGTGACTCACCTCCTGACTCCCCAAAGCCTTTCCACCATCTACAAGGCACAAGTCAGGAGTGTAATGGAATACTCTCCACTTGCCTGGATGAGTGCAGCTCCAACAACACTCAAGAAGCTCGACACCATCCAAGATAAAGCAGCCCGCTTGATTGGCACCCCATCCATCACCCTAAACATTCACTCCCTTCACCACCGGCGCACTGTGGCTGCAGTGTGTACCATCCACAGGATGCACTGCAGCAACTCGCCAAGGCTTCTTCGACAGCACCTCCCAAACCCGCGACCTCTACCACCTAGAAGGACAAGAGCAGCAGGCACATGGGAACAACACCACCTGCACGTTCCCCTCCAAGTCACACACCATCCCGACTTGGAAATATATCGCCGTTCCTTCATCGTCGCTGGGTCAAAATCCTGGAACTCCCTTCCTAACAGCACTGTGGGAGAACCGTCACTACACGGACTGCAGCGGTTCAAGAAGGCGGCTTAACACCACCTTCTCGAGGGCAATTAGGGATGGGCAATAAATGCTGGCCTCGCCAGCGACGCCCACAACCCGTGAACGAATAAAAATTAAATTTAAAAAAAAACACTGGGGGAGGAGAGAGAGAAACACTGGGTGCAGAGAGAGTGAAACACTGGTGGGAGAGAGAGAGAGAGAAACACTAGGTGGGGGGGAGAGAGAGAAACACTGAGGAGAGAGAGAGAGAGAAACACTGCGGGGGGAGAGAGAATCACTGGGGAGAGAGGGAGAGAGAGAAACACTGGGGGAGAGAGAGAGAAACACTGGGGGAGAGAGAGAGAGAGAGAAACACTGTGGGGAGAGAGGGAAACACTGGACACAGAGAGAAACACTGGTGGGAGAGAGAGAAACACTGGGGAGAGAGGGTGAAACACTGGGGTTGGAGAAGGAAACAGTGGGGGGAGAGAGAGAGAAACACTGGGGGGATAGAGAAACACTGTTGGGTGGAGAGAGAGAGAAACACTGCGGGTAGAGAGAGAAACACTGGGGAGAGAGACAGAAACACTGGGGGGAGAGCGAGAGAAACACAGGGGGGAGGAGAGAGAGAAACACTGGGGGGAGAGAGAGAAACACTGGGGGGAGGAAAGAGAGAGAAACACTGGGGGGAGAGAGAGAGAAACACTGGGGGAGAGAGAGAGAAACACTGGCGAGATGGAGGGAGGGATATAGAGAAACAGTGGGGGGAGAAAGAGAGAGAGAGAAACACTGGGGCGAGAGAGAGAAACACTGGGGAGAGAGAGGAACACTGTGGAGAGAGAGAGAGAGAGAAACCCTGGGGGAGGAGAGAGAGAGAGAGAGAGAGACTGTGGGGATAGAGAGAGAGAGAGAAACACTGGGTGGAGAGAGGGTGAAACACTGGTGGGAGAGAGAGAGAGAGAAACACTGGGGGGGAGAGAGAGAAACACTGGGGAGAGAGAGAGAAACACGGGGGTGGGGAGAGAGGGTGAAACACTGGAGAGAGAGGGAGAGAGAGAAACACTGGGGGAGAGAGAGAGAAACACTGGGGAGAGAGAGGAACACTGGGGAGAGAGAGAGAGAAACACTGTGGGAGGAGAGAGTGAGAGAGAGAGAAAAACAGTGTGGGGATAGAGAGAGAGAGAAAACACTTGGGGGAGAGAGAGAAACACTGGGGGGAGAGAGAGAGAAACACTGCGGAGGAGAGAGAGAAACACTGCGGGGAGAGAGAGAAACACTGGGGGGAGGAGAGAGAGAGAAACACTGGGGGAGAGAGAGAAACACTGGGGGAGAGAGAGAGAAACACTGGGGGAGAGAGAGAGAAACACTGGCGGGATGGAGGGAGGGATATAGAGAAACAGTGGGGGGAGAAAGAGAGGGAGAGAAACACTGGGGAGAGAGAGAGAGAAACACTAGGTCGAGAGAGGGTGAAACAGTGGGGGAGAGAGAGTGAGAAACGCTGGTGAGAGAGAGGAACACTGTGGAGAGAGAGAGAGAGAGAGAAACACTGGGCGAGGAAAGAGAGAGAGAGAGACAATGTGGGGATAGAGAGAGAGAGAGAAACACTGGGGGAGAGAGAGAGAAACACTGGGGAGAGAGAGGAACACTGGGGAGAGAGAGAGAGAAACACTGTGGGAGGAGAGAGTGAGAGAGAGAGAAAAACAGTGTGGGGATAGAGAGAGGGAGAGAAACACTTGGGGGAGAGAGAGAAACAATGGGAGGAGAGTGAGAGAAACACTGGGGGAGCGAGTGAGAAACACTGGGGAGAGACAGAGAAACACTGGTGAGAGAGACAGAGAAACACTGGTAGGAGAGAGAGAAAAGCACTGGGGGGAGAGAGAGATAAAAACTCGGGGGAGAGAGAGAAACACTGCGGGGAGAGAGAGAGAAACACTGCGGAGGAGAGAGAGAAACACTGCGGGGAGAGAGAGAAACACTGGGGGGAGGAGAGAGAGAAACACTGGCGGGATGGAGGGAGGGATATAGAGAAACAGTGGGGGGAGAAAGAGAGGGAGAGAAACACTGGGGAGAGAGAGAGAGAAACACTAGGTCGAGAGAGGGTGAAACAGTGGGGGAGAGAGAGAGAGAAACGCTGGTGAGAGAGAGGAACACTGTGGAGAGAGAGAGAGAGAGAAACACTGGGGGAGGAAAGAGAGAGAGAGAGAGACACTGTGGGGATAGAGAGAGAGAGAGAAACACTGGGGAGAGACAGAGAAACACTGGTGGGAGAGACAGAGAAACACTGGTGGGAGAGAGAGAATAACACTGGGGGGAGAGAGAGATAAACACTGGGGAGAGAGAGAGAGTAACACTGGGGGGAGTGAGAGAGAAACACTGGGGGAAGAGAGAGAGAAACAATGGGTGGAGAGAGGATGAAACCCTGGTGGGAGAGAGAGAGAGAAACACGGGGGGGGGCGGAGAGAGAGAAACACTGGAGAGAGAGCGAAACACTGGGGAAAGAGACGAACACTGGGGAGAGAGAGAGAGAGAAACACTGTGGGAGGAGAGAGTGAGAGAGAGAGTGAAACAGTGTGGGGATAGAGAGAGAAACACTGGGGGCAGAGAGAGAAACACTGGGGGGAGAGAGAGCGAAACACTGGGGGGAGAGAGAGAAACACTCGTGGGAGAGAGAGAATAGCACTGGGGGGAGAGAGAGATAAACACTGGGGGCGAGAGAGAGAATCACTGGTGGGAGAGAGAGAGAAAAACACTGTGGGGAGAGAGAGAGAAACACTGGGGGGAGAGAGAGAAACACTGGGGGGAGAGAGAGCGAAACACTGGGGGGAGAGTGAGAGAGAAACACTGGGGGCAGAGAGAGAAACACTTGGGGGAGAGAGAGAGGGAAAAACTCGGGGGAGAGAGAGAGAGAGAAACACTGTGGAAGAGAGAGAGAGAGATACTGGGGGGGAGAGAGAGAGAGAAACACTGTGGGGAGAGAGAGAGAAACACTGGGGGGAGAGAGAGAAACACTGGGGGGAGAGAGAGCGAAACACTGGGGGGAGAGAGAGAAACACTGGGGGGAGAGAGAGAGACACTTGGGGGAGAGAGATTGAGAGAAACACTGGGGGAGAGTGAGAGAGAAACACTGGGGGCAGAGAGAGAAACACTTGGGGGCGAGAGAGAGAATCACTGGGGGGAGAGAGAGAGAGAAACACTGTGGGGAGAGAGAGAGACACTGGTGGGAGAGAGAGAGACACTGGGGGGAGAGAGATTGAGAGAAACACTGGGGGAAAGTGAGAGAGAAACACTGGGGGCAGAGAGAGAAACACTTGGGGGAGAGAGAGAGGGAAAAACTGGGGGGCGAGAGAGAGAGAAACACTGTGGGAGAGAGAGAGAGAGATTCTGGGGGGAGAGAGAGAGGGAGAGAGAGAGAGAATCACTGGGGGGAGAGAGAGAGAGAAACAATGTGGGGAGAGAGAGAGAAACACTGGGGGGAGAGAGAGCGAAACACTGGGGGGAGAGAGAGAATCACTGGGGGGAGAGAGAGAGAGACACTGGTGGGAGAGAGAGAGACATTGGGGGGAGAGAGATTGAGAGAAACACTGGGGGAAAGTGAGAGAGAAACACTGGGGGCAGAGAGAGAAACACTTGGGGGAGAGAGAGAGGGAAAAACTGGGGGGAGAGAGAGAGAGAAACACTGTGGGAGAGAGAGAGAGAGATACTGGGGGGGGAGAGAGAAACACTGGGGGGAGAGAGAGAAACACTGGGGGGAGAGAGAGAGGGAAACACTGGGGGGAGAGAGAGAGACAATGGTGGGAGAGAGATGGACACTGTGGGGAGAGAGAGAGAAACACTGGGGGAGAGAGAGAGAAACACTGGGGGGAGAGGGAGAGAAACACTGGGGGGAGAGAGAGAAACACTGGGGGGAGAGAGAGAGAAACACTTGGGGGAGAGAGAGAGAAACACTGGGGGGAGAGAGAGAAACACTGGGGGGAGAGAGAGAGAGACACTGGGGGGAGAGAGAGAGAGAAACATTGGGGGGAGAGAGAGAGAGAGAGACTGGTGGGAGATAGATGGAAACTGGGGGGAGAGAGAGAGAAACACTGGGGGGAGAGAGAGAGAAACACTGGGGGGAGAGAGAGAGAAACACTGGGGGGAGAGAGAGAAACACTGGGGGGAGAGAGAGAGAAACACTTGGGGGAGAGAGAGAGAAACACTGGGGGGAGAGAGAGAAACACTGGGAGTGAGACAGAAACACTGGGGGGAGAGAGAGAGAAACACAGGGGGGAGAGAGAGAGAAACACAGGGGGAGGAGAGAGAGAAAAACTAGGGGTGAGAGAGAAGCACTGGGGGAGGAGAGAGAGAAACACTGGGTGCAGAGAGAGTGAAACACTGGTGGGAGAGAGAGAGAGAAAAACACTGGGTGCAGAGAGAGTGAAACACTGGTGGGAGAGAGAGAGAGAAACACTGGGGGGGGAGAGAGAGAAACACTGAGGAGAGAGAGAGAAACACTGGGGGGAGAGGGAGAGAAACACTTGGGGGAGAGAGAGAGAAACACTGGGGGGAGAGAGAGAAACACTGGGGGGAGAGAGAGAGAGACACTGGGGGGAGAGAGAGAGAGAAACATTGGGGGGAGAGAGAGAGAGACTGGTGGGAGATAGATGGACACTGGGGGGAGAGAGAGAGAAACAGTGCGGGGGGAGAGAGAGAAACACTGGGGGGAGAGAGAGAAACACTGCGGGTAGAGAGAGAAACACTGGGGAGTGAGCGAAACACTGGGGAGAGAGAGAAACACTGGGAGTGAGACAGAAACACTGGGGGGAGAGAGAGAGAAACACAGGGGGGAGAGAGAGAGAAACACAGGGGGAGGAGAGAGAGAAAAACTAGGGGTGAGAGAGAAGCATTGGGGGAGGAGAGAGAGAAACACTGGGTGCAGAGAGAGTGAAACACTGGTGGGAGAGAGAGAGCGAGAAACACTGGGTGCAGAGAGAGTGAAACACTGGTGGGAGAGAGAGAGAGAAACACTGGGGGGGGAGAGAGAGAAACACTGAGGAGAGAGAGAGAGAAACACTGGGAGGAGAGAGAGAATCACTGGGGAGGAGGGAGAGAGAGAAACACTGGGGGAGAGAGAGAGAAACACTGGGGGAGAGAGAGAGAGAGAAACACTGTGGGGTGAGAGAGAAACACTGGGGGGAGAAAGAGAAATAATGGGGAGAGCGAGTGAAACGCTGGGGAGAGAGTGAAACACTGGGGTGAGAGACAGAAACACTGGGGGGAGGGAGAGAGAAACACTGGGGGTGGAGAGAGAGAGAAACACGGCGGGTAGAGAGAGAAACACTGGGGAGAGAGCGAAACACTGGGAGAGAGAGAAACACTGGGGAGAGAGACAGAAACACTGGGGGGAGAGAGAGAGAAACACAGGGGGGAGGAGAGAGAGAAAAACACTGGGGGGAGAGAGAGAGAAACACTGGGAGAGAGAGAGAAACACTTGGGGAGAGAGAGAGAAACACTGGCGGGATGGAGGGAGGGATATAGAGAAACAGTGGGGGGAGAAAGAGAAAGAGAGAAACACTGGGGAGAGGGAGAGAGATACACTGGGTCGAGAGAGTGTGAAACACTGGTGGGAGAGAGAGAGAGAAACACTGTGGGGGGGGAGAGAGAGAGACACTGGGGAGAGAGAGAGAGAAACACTATGTGGTGAGAGAGAAACACTGGGGAGAGAGGGAGAGAGAGAAACACTGGGGAGAGAGAGAGAGAAACACTGGGGGAGAGAGTGAGAGAGAAACACTGGGGAGAGAGAGGAACACTGTGGAGAGAGAGAGAGAGAAACACTGGGGGAGGAAAGAGAGAGAGAGAGACACTGTGGGGATAGAAAGAGAGAGAGAGAAACACTGGGGAGAGACAGAGAAACACTGGTGGGAGAGACAGAGAAACGCTGGTGGGAGAGAGAGAATAACACTGGGAGGAGAGAGAGATAAACACTGGGGGGAGAGAGAGAGAAACACTGGGGGGAGTGAGAGAGAAACACTGGGGGAAGAGGGAGAGGAACACTGGATGGAGAGAGGGTGAAACACTGGTGGGAGAGAGAGAGAGAGAGAAGCACTGGGGGGGGAGAGAGAGAAACACTGAGGAGAGAGAGAGAGAAACACGGGGGGGCAGAGAGAGAAACACTGTGGGAGAGAGAGAGAAACACTGGGGAGAGAGAGGAACACTGGGGAGAGAGAGAGAGAGAAACACTGTGGGAGGAGAGAGTGAGAGAGAGAGAAAAACAGTGTGGGGATAGAGAGAGAGAGAGAAACACTTGGGGGAGAGAGAGAAACAATGGGAGGAGAGTGAGAGAAACACTGGGGGAGCGAGTGAGAAACACTGGGGAGAGAGCGAGAAACACTGTTGGGAGAGAGAGAATAGCACTGGGGGGAGAGAGAGATAAACACTGGGGGAAGAGAGAGAGAAACACTGGGGGGAGAGAGAGAGAAACAATGGGGGGAGAGAGAGAGAAACACTGGGGGGAGAGAGAGAAACACTGGGGGGAGAGAGAGAGAAACATTGGGGGGAGAGAGAGAAACACTGGGGGGAGAGAGAGAGAAACATTGGGGGGAGAGAGAGAAACACTGGGGGGAGAGAGAGAGAGACACTGGGGGGGAGAGAGAGACACTGGGGGGGGAGAGAGAGAGAGAAACACTGAGGGAGAGTGAGAGAGATACACTGGGGGGAGAGAAAGAAACACTGGGGGGGAGAATGAGAGGGAAACACTGGGGAGAGAGAGAGAGAGAGAAACACTGGGGAGAGAGAGAGATAAACACTGGGGGGAGAGAGAGAGGGAGAGAGAGAGAGAAACACTTGGGGGAGAAAGAGAAACACTGGGGGGAGAGAGAGAGAGACACTGGTGGGAGAGAGATGGACACTGGGGGCAGAGAGAGAGAAACAGTGCGGGGGGAGAGAGAGAAATACTGGGGGGAGAGAGAGAAACACTGGGGAGAAAGAGAGAAACACTGGGGGGAGAGAGAGAGGTAAACACTGGAGGGAGATGGAGAGAGAGAGAGAAACAATGGAGGAGAGAGAGTGAGAAACACTGGGGGGAGAGAGAGAGAGAGAGAAACTGGGGGGAGAGAGAGAGAGAAAAACTGGAGATAGAGAGAAACACTGGGGGGAGAGAGAGAAACGCTGGGGATAGAGACAGAAACACATGGGGTAGTGAGAGAAACAGTGGGGTGAGAGAGGGAGAGAAACACTGCGGGTGGAGAGAGAAACACTGGGGGGAGAGAGAGAAACGCTGGGGATAGAGACAGAAACACATGGGGTAGTGAGAGAAACAGTGGGGTGAGAGAGGGAGAGAAACACTGCGGGTGGAGAGAGAAACACTGGGGGGAGAGAGAGAGAAACACAGGGGGAGGAGAGAGATAAAAACTGGGGGTGAGAGAGGGGTACGGTAGCATAGTGGTTATGTTACTGGGCGAGTAATCCAGAGGTCTGGACTAAAATCCAGAGTCATGAGTTCAAATCCCGCCACGGCAGCTGGCGAATTTAAATTCAATTAATTCATTAAATTCAATTAATTAAATAAAAATCTGGAATTAAAATACCAGTATCAGTGATGATGGCCATGAAACTACCGGATTGTCGTAAAAACCCATCTGGTTCACTAATGTCGTTTCGGGAAGGAAACCTGCCGTCCTTACCCGGTTTGGCCTATGTGTGACTCCAGACCCACAGCAATGTGGTTGATTCTTAATTGCCCTCTGAAATGGCCCAGCAAGCCACTCAGTTGTAAAATCTCACTACGAAAAGTCATAATAAGAATAAAACCGGACGGACCACCCGGCATCGGACCACTAGGCACCGGACACGACAACGGTATAACACCAAGCCCAGTCGACCCTGCAAGGTCCTCCTTACTAACATCTGGGGACTTGTACCAAAATTGGGAGAGCTGTCCCACAGACTAGTCAAGCAAGAGCCTGACAGAGCCATACTTACAGAATCATATCTTTCAGCCAACGTCCCAGACTCTTCCATCACCATCCCTGGGTATGTCCTGTCCCACCAGCAGGACAGACCCACCAGAGGTGGTGGTACAGTGATATACAGTCAGGAGGGAGTGGCCCTGGGAGTCCTCAACATTGACTCTGGACCCCATGAAATCTCATGGCATCAGGTCAAACATGGGCAAGGAAACCTCCTGCTGATTACCACCTACCGCCCTCCCTCAGCTGATGAATCAGTCCTCCTCCATGTTGAACACCACTTGGAGGAAGCACTGAGGGCAGCAAGGGCACAAAATGTACTCTGCGTGGGGGACTTCAATGTCCATCACCAAGAGTGGCTCGGGAGCACCACGACTGACCGAACTGGCCGAGTCCTGAAGGAAACAGCTGCTCGACCGGGCCTGCGGCAGGTGGTGAGCGAACCAACACGAGGGAAAAACTTACTTGACCTTGTCCTCACCAATCTCCCTGTCGCAAATGCATCTGTCCATGACAGTATTGGCAGGAGTGACCACCGCACAGTCCTCGTGGAGATGAAGTCCCGTCTTCGCACTGAGGACACCATCCAAGGTGTTGTGTGGCACTACTACCATGCTAAATGTGATAGATTCAGAACAGATCTAGCAGCTCAAAACTGGGCATCCATGAGGCGCTGTGGGCCATCAGCAGCAGCAGAATTGTATTCCACCACAATCTGTAACCTCATGGCCCGGCATATTCCTCACTCTACCATTACCAACAAGCCAGGGGATCAACCCTGGTTCAATGAGGAGTGTAGAAGAGCATGCCAGGAGCAGCACCAGGCGTACCTAAAAATGAGGTGCCAACCTGGTGAAGCAACAACTCAGGACTACATGCATGCTAAACAGCGGAAGCAACATGCTACAGACAGAGCTAAGCGATTCCACAACCAACGGATCAGATCAAAGCTCTGCAGTCCTGCCACATCCAGTCGTGAATGGTGGTGGACAATTAAACAACTAACGGGAGGAGGAGGCTCTGCAAACATCCCCATTCTCAATGATGGCGGAGTCCAGCACGTGAGTGCAAAAGACAAGGCTGAAGCGTATGCAACCATCTTCAGCCAGAAGTGCCGAATGGATGATTCATCTCAGCCTCCTCCGGATATCCCCACCATCACGGAAGCCAGTCTTCGGCCAATTCGATTCACTCCACGTGATATCAAGAAACGGCTGAGTGCACTGGATACAGCAAAGGCTTTGGGCCCCGACAACATCCCAGCTGTGGTGCTGAAGACTTGTGCTCCAGAACTAGCTGCGCCTCCAGCCAAGCAGTTCCAGTACAGCTACAACACTGGCATCGACCCGACAATGTGGAAAATTGCCCAGGTATGTCCTGTCCACAAAAAGCAGGACAAATCCAATCCGGCCAATTACCGCCCCATCAGTCTACTCTCAATCATCAGCAAAGTGATGGAAGGTGTCGTCGACAGTGCTATCAAGCGGCACTTACTCACCAATAACCTGCTCACCGATGCTCAGTTTGGGTTCCGCCAGGACCACTCGGCTCCAGACCTCATTACAGCCTTGGTCCAAACATGGACAAAAGAGCTGAATTCCAGAGGTGAGGTGAGAGTGACTGCCCTTGACATCAAGGCAGCATTTGACCGAGTGTGGCACCAAGGAGCCCGAGTAAAATTGAAGTCCATGGGAATCAGGGGGAAAACTCTCCAGTGGCTGGAGTCATACCGAGCACAAAGGAAGATGGTAGTGGTTGTTGGAGGCCAATCATCTCAGCCCCAGGGCATTGCTGCAGGAGTTCCTCAGGGCAGTGTCCTAGGCCCAACCATCTTCAGCTGCTTCATCAATGACCTTCCCTCCATCATAAGGTCAGAAATGGGGATGTTCGCTGATGACTGCACAGTGTTCAGTTCCATTCGCAACCCCTCAGATAATGAAGCAGTCCGAGCCCGCATGCAGCAAGACCTGGACAACATCCAGGCTTGGGCTCATAAGTGGCAAGTAACATTCGCGCGAGATAAGTGCCAGGCAATGACCATCTCCAACAATAGAAAGTCTAACCACCTCCCCTTGACATTCAACGGCATTACCATCGCCGAATCCCCCACCATCAACATCCTGGGGGTCACCATTGACCAGAAACTGAACTGGACCAGCCATATAAATACTGTGGCTAGGAGAGCAGGTCAGAGGCTGGGTATTCTGCGGCGAGTGACTCACCTCCTGACTCCCCAAAGCCTTTCCACCATCTACAAGGCACAAGTCAGGAGTGTGATGGAATACTCTCCACTTGCCTGGATGAGTGCAGCTCCAACAACACTCAAGAAGCTCGACACCATCCAAGATAAAGCAGCTCGCTTGATTGGCACCCCATCCATCACCCTAAACATTCACTCCCTTCACCACCGGCGCACTGTGGCTGCAGTGTGTACCATCCACAGGATGCACTGCAGCAACTCGCCAAGGCTTCTTCGACAGCACCTCCCAAACCCGCGACCTCTACCACCTAGAAGGACAAGAGCAGCAGGCACATGGGAACAACACCACCTGCACGTTCCCCTCCAAGTCACACACCATCCCGACTTGGAAATATATCGCCGTTCCTTCATCGTCGCTGGGTCAAAATCCTGGAACTCCCTTCCTAACAGCACTGTGGGAGAACCGTCACTACACGGACTGCAGCGGTTCAAGAAGGCGGCTTAACACCACCTTCTCGAGGGCAATTAGGGATGGGCAATAAATGCTGGCCTCGCCAGCGACGCCCACATCCCGTGAACGAATAAAAATTAAATTTAAAAAAAAACACTGGGGGAGGAGAGAGAGAAACACTGGGTGCAGAGAGAGTGAAACACTGGTGGGAGAGAGAGAGAGAGAAACACTAGGGGGGGGGGAGAGAGAGAAACACTGAGGAGAGAGAGAGAGAAACACTGCGGGGGGAGAGAGAATCACTGGGGAGAGAGGGAGAGAGAGAAACACTGGGGGAGAGAGAGAGAAACACTGGGGGAGAGAGAGAGAGAGAGAGAAACACTGTGGGGAGAGAGGGAAACACTGGACACAGAGAGAAACACTGGTGGGAGAGAGAGAAACACTGGGGAGAGAGGGTGAAACACTGGGGTTGGAGAAGGAAACAGTGGGGGGAGAGAGAGAGAAACACTGGGGGGATAGAGAAACACTGTTGGGTGGAGAGAGAGAGAAACACTGCGGGTAGAGAGAGAAACACTGGGGAGAGAGACAGAAACACTGGGGGGAGAGCGAGAGAAACACAGGGGGGAGGAGAGAGAGAAACACTGGGGGGAGAGAGAGAAACACTGGGGGGAGGAAAGAGAGAGAAACACTGGGGGGAGAGAGAGAGAAACACTGGGGGAGAGAGAGAGAAACACTGGCGAGATGGAGGGAGGGATATAGAGAAACAGTGGGGGAGAAAGAGAGAGAGAGAAACACTGGGGCGAGAGAGAGAAACACTGGGGAGAGAGAGGAACACTGTGGAGAGAGAGAGAGAGAGAAACACTGGGGGAGGAGAGAGAGAGAGAGAGAGACTGTGGGGATAGAGAGAGAGAGAGAAACACTGGGTGGAGAGAGGGTGAAACACTGGTGGGAGAGAGAGAGAGAGAAACACTGGGGGGGAGAGAGAGAAACACTGGGGAGAGAGAGAGAAACACGGGGGGGGGAGAGAGGGTGAAACACTGGAGAGAGAGGGAGAGAGAGAAACACTGGGGGAGAGAGAGAGAAACACTGGGGAGAGAGAGGAACACTGGGGAGAGAGAGAGAGAAACACTATGGGAGGAGAGAGTGAGAGAGAGAGAAAAACAGTGTGGGGATAGAGAGAGAGAGAAAACACTTGGGGGAGAGAGAGAAACACTGGGGGGAGAGAGAGAGAAACACTGCGGAGGAGAGAGAGAAACACTGCGGGGAGAGAGAGAAACACTGGGGGGAGGAGAGAGAGAGAAACACTGGGGGAGAGAGAGAAACACTGGGGGAGAGAGAGAGAAACACTGGGGGAGAGAGAGAGAAACACTGGCGGGATGGAGGGAGGGATATAGAGAAACAGTGGGGGGAGAAAGAGAGGGAGAGAAACACTGGGGAGAGAGAGAGAGAAACACTAGGTCGAGAGAGGGTGAAACAGTGGGGGAGAGAGAGTGAGAAACGCTGGTGAGAGAGAGGAACACTGTGGAGAGAGAGAGAGAGAAACACTGGGGGAGGAAAGAGAGAGAGAGAGACACTGTGGGGATAGAGAGAGAGAGAGAAACACTGGGGAAAGAGAGGAACACTGGGGAGAGAGAGAGAGAAACACTGTGGGAGGAGAGAGTGAGAGAGTGAGAAAAACAGTGTGGGGATAGAGAGAGGGAGAGAAACACTTGGGGGAGAGAGAGAAACAATGGGAGGAGAGTGAGAGAAACACTGGGGGAGCGAGTGAGAAACACTGGGGAGAGACAGAGAAACACTGGTGAGAGAGACAGAGAAACACTGGTAGGAGAGAGAGAAAAGCACTGGGGGGAGAGAGAGATAAAAACTCGGGGGAGAGAGAGAAACACTGCGGGGAGAGAGAGAGAAACACTGCGGAGGAGAGAGAGAAACACTGGGGGGAGGAGAGAGAGAGAAACACTGGGGGAGAGAGAGAGAAACACTGGGGGAGAGAGAGAGAAACACTGGCGGGATGGAGGGAGGGATATAGAGAAACAGTGGGGGGAGAAAGAGAGGGAGAGAAACACTGGGGAGAGAGAGAGAGAAACACTAGGTCGAGAGAGGGTGAAACAGTGGGGGAGAGAGAGAGAGAAACGCTGGTGAGAGAGAGGAACACTGTGGAGAGAGAGAGAGAGAAACACTGGGGGAGGAAAGAGAGAGAGAGAGACACTGTGGGGATAGAGAGAGAGAGAGAAACACTGGGGAGAGACAGAGAAACACTGGTGGGAGAGACAGAGAAACACTGGTGGGATAGAGAGAATAACACTGGGGGAGAGAGAGATAAACACTGGGGAGAGAGAGAGAGTAACACTGGGGGGAGTGAGAGAGAAACACTGGGGGAAGAGAGAGAGAAACACTGGGGGGGAGAGAGAGAAACACTGGGGAGAGAGAAACACGGGGGGGGGAGAGAGGGTGAAACACTGGAGAGAGAGGGAGAGAGAGAAACACTGGGGGAGAGAGAGAGAAACACTGGGGAGAGAGAGGAACACTGGGGAGAGAGAGAGAGAAACACTGTGGGAGGAGAGAGTGAGAGAGAGAGAAAAACAGTGTGGGGATAGAGAGAGAGAGAAAACCCTTGGGGGAGAGAGAGAAACACTGGGGGGAGAGAGAGAGAAACACTGCGGAGGAGAGAGAGAAACACTGCGGGGAGAGAGAGAAACACTGGGGGGAGGAGAGAGAGAGAAACACTGGGGGAGAGAGAGAAACACTGGGGGAGAGAGAGAGAAACACTGGGGGAGAGAGAGAGAAACACTGGCGGGATGGAGGGAGGGATATAGAGAAACAGTGGGGGGAGAAAGAGAGGGAGAGAAACACTGGGGAGAGAGAGAGAGAAACACTAGGTCGAGAGAGGGTGAAACAGTGGGGGAGAGAGAGTGAGAAACGCTGGTGAGAGAGAGGAACACTGTGGAGAGAGAGAGAGAGAGAGAAACACTGGGGGAGGAAAGAGAGAGAGAGAGACACTGTGGGGATAGAGAGAGAGAGAGAAACACTGGGGAAAGAGAGGAACACTGGGGAGAGAGAGAGAGAAACACTGTGGGAGGAGAGAGTGAGAGAGAGAGAAAAACAGTGTGGGGATAGAGAGAGGGAGAGAAACACTTGGGGGAGAGAGAGAAACAATGGGAGGAGAGTGAGAGAAACACTGGGGGAGCGAGTGAGAAACACTGGGGAGAGACAGAGAAACACTGGTGAGAGAGACAGAGAAACACTGGTAGGAGAGAGAGAAAAGCACTGGAGGGAGAGAGAGATAAAAACTCGGGGGAGAGAGAGAAACACTGCGGGGAGAGAGAGAGAAACACTGCGGAGGAGAGAGAGAAACACTGCGGGGGGAGAGAGAAACACTGGGGGGAGGAGAGAGAGAGAAACACTGGGGGAGAGAGAGAGAAACACTGGGGGAGAGAGAGAGAAACACTGGCGGGATGGAGGGAGGGATATAGAGAAACAGTGGGGGGAGAAAGAGAGGGAGAGAAACACTGGGGAGAGAGAGAGAGAAACACTAGGTCGAGAGAGGGTGAAACAGTGGGGGAGAGAGAGAGAGAAACGCTGGTGAGAGAGAGGAACACTGTGGAGAGAGAGAGAGAGAGAAACACTGGGGGAGGAAAGAGAGAGAGAGAGACACTGTG